>NC_064265.1:24275219-24577719 GCF_003254725.2 Canis lupus dingo
TTATTATGAAGCAATACATAAATGGAGCAGAATTGGACTTCAGAAGACCTGTACTACCAAATTAAAAAAAGACAAATATTTTAACACACACACACCTATCAATGTAAGCATATTATTCTTATCATGGTGGAAAAATTTCTGAGATGGTTATCTACTCAGGAAGGTTACGCCACATCTTCAGACATTAGCATAACCAAAATCACGGATCAAATGATCCCCCCTTTTTTTAGAGTGTTCAGGATAATTGGAAATAGTAAAGTCTCTATTCTTTTGAGGACCTGCTATGCCCTAACTACCCTTATTAGTTTTAATTTGTCTCATGGTGCATTTTTTTCTTCCTGTGGAATGTAAAGTGCACAGTCATAGTGGAAGTAGAACAAAGTGTCAGTTTTTGCTTTTCCAATGAAAGTGAGGCTTTTCTAATCACTTTATTTGTCGTGACATGCATCCACATGTTGCTTAACTGAAGATCATTTTCATTAGAATGTTAGTTATCCTTAGTGTATTATAGGACAATAGTTTTCAAACTTTAGCAGGAAACAAAATCATCTGATGGGCTTGCTAAAAATCCAGATTATGGACCCTACTGCAGATTTTCTGGTTCAGGACATCTGGGATGGGACCTAAAATCTGTATCTCTCTCTATTTTTCATAGTCATGTGGTTCTAATTGAGGTTTTTTTGTTTGTTCTCTATTCTTTAACTTTTCTAGCCCAATTATATTGGCAAATAACCTTGTGTGAGTTTTAAATTGTATAAATTGATGAGTTGATATATGTATATATAGCAATAAGGTTAGCTAATGCATATCTCATCTCATATAGTACAATTTTATGCATGCATTGAGAACTTTTAACCTTCACTGTCTTGGAAATTTTCAAATATATAGCACAGCATTATTAACTATAGTCACCATGCTGTACATTACATCTCTAGAAGTTATTCCTCTTATAATTTAGACCACCTTTACCCATCCCCCTTCACATCTAGCAACCACTAATCTAATCTCTGTTTCTGAGTTCAGTTTTCTTAGATCCTACATATAAGTGAGATCATATGGTATTTGTCTTTCTCTGTCTGACTTATTTCACTTAGTATAATTGACCTCGAGCTTCATCCATGTTATTAAAAATGGCAGGCCTTCCTTCATTTTTTATGGTTGAATAACAGCAGTCCATTATACATATATATGTATATTATGTATATATACCACATTATATACATATACAGTATACATATATAAATAATATAGTATATATAAACTTGGAATTGCTGACTCATGATATTCCTATTTTTGATTTTTTTAATTTTTGAGGAATCTCTAAACTCTCTTCTACAATTATACCAATTTACATTACCATCAACAGTGTACCCAAGTTCCTTTTCTCCACATCCTGGTTATTTCTTGTCTTTTTGATGATGGCCGTTCTAACAGTTGTGAGATGATACCTCATTGTGGTTTTGATTTTTGTTCAACTGATGATTAGTGGTGTTGAACACTTTTTTATGTGCCTGTTGACTATTTGAATGTCTCTTTCAGAAAAGTGTTTATTCAAGTCCTTTGCCCATTTAAAAATTATTTTTTTTAATTTTTATTTATTTATGATAGTCACACAGAGAGAGAGAGAGGCAGAGACACAGGCAGAGGGAGAAGCAGGCTCCATGCACCGGGATCCTGACGTGGGATTCGATCCCAGGTCTCCAGGATGGCGCCCTGGGCCAAAGGCAGGCGCTAAACCACTGCGCCACCCAGGGTTCCCCTTTGCCCATTTTTAAATTGGATTATTTGTTTTTATGATATTAAGTTGCATGTGTTCTTTCTATATGTTGTATTTTAGCCCCCTATTGATATGTGGTTTGCAAATATTTTTTCCCATTTCACAGGTGACCTTTCAGTTTTGTAGATTATTTTGTTGTGTAGTTTTTTAGTTTGATGTCATCTCACTTGTTTATTTGTTTTTGTTGTTTTGGTTTGGTGTCATATCCAAAAAAATCTGCTTAGACCCTTGCCAAAAAGCTTTCTTCTATGTTTTCTTCTAGGATCTATGTTTTTAAATCTTGCATTTAAGTCATTGATACATTTTCAATTTTTGTGAATGGTTTAATATAGGGATCCAGTTTTTGATTATTAATTCAATTTCCCTACTCATTATTGTTATGTTGAAATCTTCTATTACTTCAAGATTCAGTCTTGGTAGGTTTTATGTTTCTAGGAATTTATCCATTTCTTCAAAGTTGTCCCATTTATTGGCATATAGTTGTTCATAATAGTCTTTTATGACTCTATATTTCTCTGGAATCAGTTATAATGCCTTGTCTTTCATTTATAATTTTATTTCATTCATCTCCTATTTTCTGGGTTAGTTTAGCTAAAGGTTTGTCAAATTTTTTTGTCTCTTGAAAGAACCAACTCTTAGTTTAATTAATATTTTCTATCATTTTTCTTCTCTATTTCATTTATTTCTTCTCTAAGTTTTATTATTTCCTTCCTTCTCCTGCCTTTGAGTTTTGGTCACTCTTCTTTTTCTAGTTCCCCTGGTGTGTAGTTAAATTGTTTACTTTTTTTTTTCTTGATGCATGCATTCATTCTAAAAATTTAGCTCTCAGAACTGCTTTTGCTGCATCACAATACCAAAAGTTTTGGTATTTCGTGTTTTCATGATCACTTGTCTCAACACATTTTTAAATTTCCCTTTTGACTTCTTCTTGATCCATTGGTTGTTCAAGTGTGTGGTGTTTAATTACCATGTATTTATGAGTTTTCCAGCTTCCGTCCTGTGGTATGCAATCTTGGTTTCTAACAAGTTCCCAGTAAGGCTGTTGCTAAGGTTCAAGAACTCACACTTTGAAAAGCATTATATCATAGGGTGGTAGTTAGAATGGTACTGCTGCTGATTCATACATGAGTTTGAATGCTGGATCTGCTACTCTCTCTTCTTTTGATATTGTGCCTCTACTGCTTCATAGTAAGATAGGGACCATAAGAATAATCTACATTATAGAGTTATTGAGAATATCAGACAAGAATACACATGTAAGGCTTGTAGAACAAATCCTTATTGACAAATTATTTATTCAAACCTACCCTTTAGAAGAGATCATCTATTAATAAAATGTGGACATGTATAAACTTATGCTATTTCCTCTATAGGATTTTAAAAATGTCTTTCTGCTTTCTTATATGATCTCTCCTTATTTCTTGTTCTTCCTTTCAGATTTATATCACCTAGTTAAAACATATTCAAGATTAGTACAGTAATTAGTTTGCTCTCATTGACTATTTTATTTCCAGAACAACTCAGCCCCACAGAACTGTGATTGATCATCTATTTAAAAGAAGTTACCTAATTTGCCACTTCTGCACTTTAGTATACATTCTTATTACATATTAAAGACTTCACCAGTCACTTTTTTTCCTAAAAGAACACAAGGACAAAAGGTTTTTTAAAAATAATTTTATAGGCTCACTGTTTACCTGTTATTGCCTGAAAGATGAAGTGTTGTCAAGAGGAAATGTCAGCAGTACCAAGAAATGTTTACATAGTAGAAATGACTCTTAGAATTCTTACAACTGCAGAGAATATTTTATTTTGGATGACAAGGCAATCAAGTATTTTCCAAATGTTTTTACATCTTGCCCTGACTATTGCTAATGCTGATCTACTCACACAATTTATAACCACTTGCCCTCAAAATTAGGTTCCTGTTTAGATGTGTTTGTGTTACCCCTGTGCAAAATTTCATTTTTCCTTAGAGGTCCTGCCCACCAAATGCCCTCGTATCAGTATAAATTGTAAATGGGGCTTATTTAAGATTCGATTTCAGCTCAGCCTGCCAAATCTGTTCACAATATCATCTTATTTAACTATTTAGATTAATCTTGCCAAAACTGCCACTTGTAACAAATCATGTGCTGATGAATGTTTAACAATTAGCTCTCTGAAGGAAAATTAAAACAACAGTAACAAGGACAGACCCTGATTTGTAGTTTGCCAATTTTCCTGGTGTAAATACTTCTACAATGGCAAATTTCAAGTTACCAATGTGGTATCAGTGAATGCAAAAACAGGAAGAGATGGGGACGGTTGGCTCTCCCGAGTAAGCTTGTGTGAGCTGATACCAGCACACCACTCCTTTTAGCACAGATATATACTTCGGTGCTTTAATCATAGAAGAGTATCTATGATTTCCTAAATACAATAGCACTTGTTAGCCTCCCTGCTTTTGCTTATGCTGTTACTACTGCCAAAAATACCCACCCTCGTGTGTACCCAGCAAACTCCTACTTAACCTCAAAGATTCAAGAAAAATGTTAACTCTTCAGAGTTTTGCTATTTTCTCCTAAGGGAAGAATTAATTACTCCTTTCTTCCTTTTTAAAAAAAATATTATTTATTTGAAAGAAAGAGAAAGAGATAGCAAGAGAGAGAGAGAGAGAGGATGATAGAACAGAAGCAGGGGGAGAGGGAACAGCAGGCTTCCTGCTGAGCAGGGAGCTCATCCTGGGGCTCAATCCCAGGACCCAGGGATCATGACCTGAGTGGAAAGCAGACACTTAACTGACTGAGCTGTCCACATGTCCCTAATTGCTCCTTTCTTAAAAAATTTTATTGAAATATCTTTGACATATAGAAGTTGTACATATTTAAGGTATACACCTTGGTGTTTCAATACATGCATACACTGTGAAAAGATCAACTTATCCATCACCTCTACGTAGTTACTATTGTGTGTGTATATGTGTGAATATTTGTATGCAATGAAAATATTTAATTTGAGATCTATCTTCTTAGCAAATTTCAAGTGTATAATACACTATTAATTATCATGACCAGGTTATACATTAGATCTCAGAACTCATTCATATAGCATTACTGAAACTTTGTATCACACCAATATCTTTTCATTTGCCTCTTATACCTTCTGACCCTGGCTATCACCATTCTACTCTCTGTTTCTATTAGTTTGACTATTTTAGATTTTGTGTATATGTTAGATCATGCAATATTTGCTTTTCTCTCTCTGGCTTAATTACCCCTTTTTCTGTGTTCACTTAGCACTTTAGTAATACTTTAATTAAACACTATCACGTTGCCTATGTGTGTATGTATTTATGTATGCCTAGCATAGTTCGTGGTGCATTGTAAGCAATCAATACATTTATATTGCATTAGCCAGAGAAAAAAAAAAGGCTCCAAGTAAACAAAGACCTAGAGTTTTAGAAAACAGAAGAAAATATATTTCAAGTAATGAAATGAGTAAAAATAGTTTAAAACCTATTAAAAATTACATTACAACCCTTTTAAAGGTAAAATATTCAAGGAAAGGCATCAACCCTATAGCATTTTTGTTTATAGAATATAATATTTAAATACTATATTTGATTACTTAATTCTTTCTACATTTCAGGAAGGCTAAAAAATGAAAACTCACAGAAATGAAGCAACCTCTCCTCCCCCACCTCCATTAGAATCAACAAGGTAATGATTAACAGTCAAGACTCAAATTTATTTAATCTGCTTTTTTGACAAAATATGTAGTCCATCTCATCTAAACCCCAAAGCACGATGAGCTTCCTGGGGCATTGTACACTCACTTAATAAATATTACTGACTTTTCTCAGCTCCAGCCTGCTAAAAAGTAATTCAGCAATACACATTTAATTTGAGTCTTTCAAGTCTTGATAAACTAATGTAGAAATAGGACCTGAAGAACATGTTAAAATTATAAAGTGTATAATTTTCTAATTCGGTGATACAGTATTAATTTGGTCCTTTATCATGTATGTATTGAGTACCCACTATGAAATAGCTAACATTTATTGTCTCCTTAATATGTGCCAGGCAGTATTCTGAACACTTTACATATATTATCTCTTTCATTTTTACAATCATTTGAGGCAGGTACTATTATTATCTTCATTTTTCAGATAAGGCTTAGCAAGTTGAAATACTGTGACCAAGGTCACACAGCTAATGTGCGGCAGAATTGAAGTACAAACCCAAATCTGTAATCTGCACTGTTAACCACTATGAAATGCTGTTTTCTTTTTGTTGTAGAAATAAAGCTGTTGAAGATTCTTTGCATCAACAGCAATAAATACTCTTTTAGATATCGGGGATTTTAAGAGTCAGAGAACTAGCCCCTGACTTCAAGAGTTGAAGGTCTGCTGAGCAAGACATGTGTTGACATAAACATATTTAGATAAAGATACTTTTGTGCTTAGAAATATCTCAGCATTCAGAAAAGATGGGACTTATTGGCAACTGAAGCTGACAAACTTCAAAATTTGAGGTGGACATCAAAGGATGAATAGGAGAAAAAAACAGGAAGACAGGGTTCCCAAGAAGTAAAAATATCAGGCTTACAGGCAGAAATGCAAGAAAATGTGTCACCCACTGATTACAGGCCACTGTTAATATAGAAATTTAGATAGTAAGATTAGAATCAGGTGGGAGAGGGTCCTGAATGCAAGGGGAAGGAAATTGGACCTTATTTCTTAACTACTGTTTATGAGGGAGAGAATAATTGGCCAAAAAAATGATATTACAACATAATTCCTCTGGCACCAGTTTGTTGGACAGGTCAGGGGAGGGAAGAGAACTGTAATTTAGATCTGGATCCTGGAGATTAGAGATGAGATATTGATGGGAAAATGAAAGCATCCACTATCAAAGTCATTATGAAGAAGACTCAAAAAGATTTTGTGGGTACCAATGGAGGCATTCTAAAGTGTGTAAGCTCAGTAACTAGGTGAAAAATTGGATATTTAGGGGAGAGATGCTAGTTTGTGAATAAGGATAAATGCTTTGTTTTGCACATACTCTAAGTGTGTGTGATACACACCTCCAAGTAGAAACATTCAGGAGGCAGCTAGAAATTTTTGTAAAAATGAAACTCAGAAGAGTGTTCTAGACCAGTAGTCAGAAACCTATCTATCTAGAGATAATAGATAAATTCTTGATGGAGGGATAAATCTGGACTAAATACAATTACAGAAAAGTAAGATCTAAAACGTTGAGTAAATTGACATTTAGGGTATGGGGAGAGGAAGTGCAAGCAGTAAAGGGAGATAAAGAAAAATTAGCAAGTGTCAAGGACACCAAAGTGAGAAAAGGTGTGAAATACTCTGTGGCCAGATGTGCTGAGTACTGTAAAGAGGCCATATGAGGCAGGAACTGAAGAAAGACTATTGCCTTTCACAACTGGTTTAAATGATTCTTGGAGAGTTCTAATGCAATGGGATGTACCAAAATTGCATTGCTTTGAGTTGTGATGAGAAAGAAATGGAGAGAAAAACTACAGACATATTTGATAGTGAAGTGGGAGAGGAGGAAGCAAGATGAGGGCAGGGTTTTTTGTTAAGATGGAGGAGACTTAGATATATTACAAAAGGAAGATCCAGGGTAGGGGAAAAGATGGAGAATGGAAAGACAGATGGGAAAAGATTCTTTTAAAAAAAAAAAATTATCTATTTATTTGAGAAAGAGTGCGAGAGTAGTGGAAGGGAAGGGGCAGTGGGAGAGAGGGAACCCCAAGCAGATTCCCTGCTGAGCGCAGGGCCTGTCAAGGGCCTTAATCTCATGACCTGAGATGAAATCAAGAGTTAGGCACTTAACCACCCAGGTGCCCTGGAAAAAGATTCTTAAGAAAGCAAAAGAAAATGATGAGGCCAAAGGAAAAATTGCAGGGACTAATATTAGGCTGGAAGATAATCACTTTTTCTTTCTATGAGACCCTGGAGAAAGAAGCCAGAAGAGAAAATATTTTGCAGTGCAGGAGAGGGTATAGTTATTAGGGGGGAAAAATTCTTTTGATAATCTACCTGCATCCAAACTTAGTCTGCCTGCCAAGTCGTCACAATCATTGTTTAATGGAAAGGCTTCCCCTAAAGGGAGCAGGTGTGATTGGAACCAGTTCAAGTGTGAAGGAGTTGACGCTTCCTTTGGCAAGCTCCTGCCTTTCTTCTCACTCTTTTTTTCTACCACATCCTGCAGGTGCCCAGTGGCCCCCCACTAGGAAACTATATCCAGGTCTGCTCCCTGGGGACATTTCTCAAGATTTTACTTATTAAAAATTTAGGTCACTGTTTTCTGCCTACCTATCAAGAAAATTTTGATAAAATTTTGTGTTTCCTAGCAGCTGAATTATTATCACTCCCATGCCAGGTTCATTGCTCCAAGGGACTCTCTATGACAAAATCTTTGTCCAAAAGAAGGAGTAGAGTTTGCAGTACTGAAGTTGTCCACTTTTGGATTCTTTCTGGGTAGCCCTGACAAGGATCCCTTCGAAATTATGTCATTTGGTTGAAACTGAATGACCTTGATGGACCACCAGCCTATAGAGAGGTGATTGAATATGAGTAGGCATTAGAGTAGAGGAATGATGATTTAGGTGCACATATATGTGCTGACCAAATATTAATAATAAGTGTTACAGATTATTCCTATCAGTTTTTTCTCTAATACTTGCTTCAAGAAAGAAAATAAGATGGGTGGGAAATTTCAGGTGGGAGCAAGGCCTGTTATCAGTAGTCTGGTTCTTCAGAGAAACAAAAGCAGTAGGATAGATAGATAGGTATGTAGATAGGTAGATTATTTATTTCAAGGAACTGGCTTTGCACAGTTGTGTGTTGGGCTGGTAATCAGGCCGGAACTCTCTGGCAGGAGCTGATGTTGCAGTCTCAGGCAAAATTTCTTCTTCTTCAGGGAAACCTCACTCTTGCTCTGAAGACCTTTCAACTGAGTGGATGAGGACCACTCATCTTATTGAGGAAAATCTCCCTTACTTAAAGTCAACCGATTGTAGCTATTAAGCACATGTACAATATACTTTCACAGCAATACCTAGTATTTGATTGAATAACTGGGTATGGTAACCTAGCCAAGCTACCATATAAAACTAACCATCACAGGGCTTAAGTTATGACTTTTAAGAATAAGGATGTGTTGAACACTGTTTTTAAATTGATAGTTGTATTGCAGCATCTCCATACCTTTACGTATCTGCTTTGTAGAAGTGATGCTTTAGGGATAGCTAGGCTAAGAGGCTTGAGTTAGAACTGAGAAAAGAGAAGAAGTTAACCAGTGGAAGAGAAATATGAAGCATTTGGAGAATGCAGCAAATTCAAGAAATAAAATAGACTTATTTAAGAGAAATGATCAGAATGTAGGAATGCTCATGGAAGATTCCCATGAGTATTCATGGGATGGTTTTGAATCACTTATATTTAAGTATTGAAGAAGGAGCAACCTCACAATACTGAAAGATTTAGGGATAGATTTGTCATCCAGATGAGTGACACTTAAGTTACACAGAAAGGAATAATAAACTTGATAAATGAACAACGCTCCTTCCATCTATGATCCTTGTTTCTTTTGTGCTGATTTTTTTCTTTGGCATATGAATTATTTCCTAAATTTAGGATGTAAAACCAGATATCACTACATCAATGACTGATCAAAATTAGCATCAATTTTCCTATTAATTTATTAAACTTTGCATACTTGAGTAAGACATGTGGCTTATTAGGAGGAGGAGAAAGAACTAACATTTGTTGTATGCTTACTACATGCCAAGCCACCTCACTAATTTCCTTACTCTCATTTTCTCCTCAGGAGGGCTCTTTAAGTTAGGTATAATTATCTTGATTTTGCATATAAAGAAGCAGGATTAAGGAGGTTAGAGATAATACCAATGATAAATGGAAGTGTTCAAAATGGATTTAGGTCTCAGTGTTGGGCCTCCAGAGTCCAGATTCTCAACCAATATGCAAGTGTAATTCCAGAGATAGTTATTTCTGAAAGAGTCACCATATGTGTTCCTTGGCACCTTGGCATGCCACGGACTGGCCTTTGGGACAACCTGGGAAGATCAGAAGAAGCTGGAGCTGGAGCTGGAACTGGGATACTAGGCCAGGGACTTCACATCAGCTAGATCAAGCACCATGTTGATCAAGAATATGTTGTTCTCCAGTTCTCAAAAATATATATAATAACATCGTTCTAAAAAAAAAAATGCAATAACATCGTTCTATTTTAGATCATTCACTCCAGGCATCTATTAGACAACTAGTGACCACTTTTCTTAAATCAGCACTTATGATAGAAAGGACTCAATATGGTTTATGGTTTGGTGATTGAGATCTGCTCATAGTGTGGAGGACTTCCCATTTAAAATGAAGATTGTGTTACTAGTGGGGCCAACTTCAGGTCTAAGTAAGATAAATGTTCTCTGAATAAGTGGCCTGGGGCAAAGTGAACTAATTTTTAGACTTTGTTTCATCTCAGGCTGCCTATAGAAGTCTAGCGATAAATCAGAGCCTATCCTTACTAGAGTTCTTTACAAAGGTAGATAAATAGGACATAGACATCAGCTTCCATTATATTAGGTGGTATAATCCAAAAATCAAAACATAAAGTGTCTTCAAGTGTTATCAAATCTATTAAGTCCAAAATAGTTCATTGATGACCAATTTCCACGTGCTTAAATGGTGCAACTGCATCTTAGCTTATGTGAAAATCAATGCAAAAACATGAATCACCAGAGAGTACGCTGGAGCCTTCCAAAGACAGTTTGTAATTAGCAAACCATCGATCCAAAGAGACAGGACCCTGAAAGCTACAGAGCCCAGGCAGGTGAAAAGCCAGAGTCCCCGTCCTTTGCAATTAATCATTACCGCCCTGCTCCCTCTCAGCACCACATAAGGGATTTCCGTCCAGACAGTAATGTGGCATTTCAGCTGATTTGGGGGTGATAACTCAACTCTGGCACCAAAGAGAAATATATATGGCATTAAAGGGAACTCATTACATAGCTTATACATACATGCTCCATTTTAAGGCCAATCCTATTATCATTAATATTTCCCAGTATCTTTTTTTTCCACCACACCATATCCTGGTCAATATTATATAAATCCAAAGGAAGGTTATGATTCATAGAATCACAAGATCTTGGAAAGCTAAGGGGTCATTCATTTCATCTAACCACTTCATATACAGAGGTGATGAGGCAATTTGTCTCAAGTAACAGAGTGGTAGATACGAGGGTAGAATCGTAGTTTCATTCCCATACAGTGTATTTCCCACCACATCTTATAGACTAATAGCACAAGAGGTTTAACTTGGTGGTCTGAATCTTTTATCTTAAAGTAATTGATCTAACTGTTAATTACACCACTTTCCAAAAAGAGCTATGACCTTCTCTAAGAGAAAGCTCTAGTAAGGCCTGGATTCTTGCCATGAAACTGACACATATTTGTAGTTTGTAGACTAACAAAGAATTCCCATCTTCTTTTTTTCCTTATTCAAACTGTTGTATAGATTCTACCTGAGGCCAAACTTTCTACTGTTCACTAATATCCATTTTCCCTCATGGGAAATTGGGCTTCATCATCTCTTTGAAAATAGACAAGGTCATAACTACTTCCTGGTCAGTTAGGGGACTTGTCTATTATGGTCGGAAATGACATGTGTCACATTTAGGCCAAATCATTTTATTGCTGGTGTGAGACTCTGAACCTTGCCCTTTCCCTGTCTTTCTAATCCAGAACCTCTACATCAAAAAAAGACTGTCCATCAGCATGGTCCCTGAGTAACTCTAATGAGCAGAATTGACCAGGTTTGGTTATGTAGTGTGAGCCACTGATACATTGGAGGCCATTTGTTACTGCAAAATTACCAGTCCTATCCTGACTAATACAATAGTATTTGACCAAATCAAGCTTTTCTTGATTTGTTATGGGTTTTGAAACATGCACACCACATTTGCAATTTAGCTAGACAAAGAAATGTGTTGAATGATGTGCACTCAGGCAAGATAGGAATCATTACTTCTTTCTTTGTGCATATATTTTGTTTTTTTTTTTTTTTTTTTAAAGATTTTATTTATTTATTCATGATAGTCACAGAGAGAGAGAGAGGCAGAGACACAGGCAGAGGGAGAAGCAGGCTCCATGCACCGGGAGCCCGATGTGGGATTCGATCCCGGGTCTCCAGGATCGCGCCCTGGGCCAAAGGCAGGCGCCAAACCGCTGCGCCACCCAGGGATCCCTGTGCATATATTTTGAAAGTGTAATCAAACTTATTTATTTTTCTAATATTATTGCAGACTTTTGGAAACTGATTTGACTACAGATAATTATTTATCTGGACTATACTTACATATATAACCAGGGTTATTAACATATGATTTTGCTTTTAAGTCTGATATGTCTTTAAAAATCAGTTTAAGTAGTGTTGAAAGTAAAACTAATTGGGGGAGGGGGGAACTGAGTGTGGAGCCAGCAATTCCACAATAGTTACCTGAGAACACTATGGGGATAATTATTATTGAGTCAGTCAAATGTTCCAGCAGCCTGGTCACAGCAGGAATCAATGCATACCTCTGTTTTCAATATCAAGGGATCATCTCAAAATCATCAACATTTGTGAAGTGTGTAAATGCAAAATGGCTTGCGTTTAACCCCTCAGGGGCCTTGGTAGGATTCCCTCTGCACTTTTGTTTAAACTGACATCTTTCTCTGAAAAGCAGAAGGGGATCTTTCCAAAACTCCATTTCATTCGTATAAAATAGAATACAAATATAGTTACACACTTTGCCTCCCTTTCTCTCTCCTGTCCTCCATCCCCTAATAAGGTACCTCTCCCTATACAGACAAATTCTAAAGTGGGGAGACAACATCAGTGCCTAACGGATACATTTTTATCAGATTTCTTCATCTTTAAACCTAATAATCATTGAGCCATTTATGAAGCAGTGGGCCAACCAGAGCTCAAAGACCAGTGATCAAAAATTCCAGAGATTCCAGGACATTGACGGGCAAAGCAGGAGCTTAGCAGGAAACCAACTGAACCCTGTAGCATGTAGAGCAATGCACTTCACTCAACATGTGGTCCCTGGACCTGCAGCATTAGCATCTTCTGGGAGTCGGTTAGAAATTCAAAGGCTCAGGCCCTCCTCCAAACCTCCTATTTCAGACTTCTTAGAGAAGGGCCCAGAAATTTAACAATTTCTCCAACCAAAGTTTGAGAATAACTTGTGTAGCATTTTTAATCAGCCTCCATGCATTTCTGTGCATTTCTACTTTCATCTGGAACTCAGATAGCGGGCATCTTTAGGATCAGCAGATATCTGAGTGTGCATTATTCAGCTGTTCTGAAGCCTCTGTCCGATTAGACCCTATTGATGGCAGTACTGATAGCGGCTTCTGTTTTGTAGGCTGAGGAAGTGCCAGGCAATTGCCTTTTCTTAGATAATTCCAAGATTAACGGGCTCACGTTGCTCAGATTAGCAGTGCTTCCCACCCTGCAGCCAGCTAGAGAGGGAACACGCTGTCCTCTCTGTGGGCCAAGGGGCTCGCTTCCCAGCCATCAGTTTGGGCAGGAGAGATGCTGATCAACATAAGTCACTGCCTGTTCCCAGATTGTCACCATTACCCAACCAGTGAGACATTCCGTCCTGGTGCTCAAGCAATGCTCTGCTAGTTTGCCTGGCTCGAGCTGTGGATGGGCAACTGCATCACCAATTGCAAAGGACATTCTGTTCGAAAGGGAGCAGGCAGACAGGGAAAATCCTTCCCACCTGATTTCAGAAGGAAATGTCAGTGCAGTAAAGCAGTCATTTACAGAGAGCAGGAGTGAGATGAGCGAGAACCTTCTTACACATCCCATGAAAAGCCAGCTGGACTTGGAAGTACTTCATGTATTTCCAGGGGAGGTCGCCATGGGGACACCTGTCCTCCTCGGGAGAAGGAGAGTGGTGGGAGAGGCTATCATCATTCCATCTTTGCATTTTCCTTTTAAACTCAATTTAGGTTTTGGACAATTTGGAGTTAGTGTCAGTGTGCAGGGGTTGCAGGAAACAAACCTTCCAAAGGAAACAGGTGAATATAATGAATAGCTGCCCTCAGTAGCAAAAACACCTTCCACAGTGGCAATGGATTCTACTCCAAAAATCTGCCGAAGGCAGCAATGGCAATACAGGTGAACAGAAGTTCTCTCTCCCTTAAAGAAAATAACACGAAGATGTTTTTACATGATAGTTCTTTGAAAAGAATGCTGCTCGTTTTAAAGCCTCTGGCCACAAGATAAAATAGAATCCAAGTGTTCAAATATGCAAACGTGACGCTCCTAAAGTACGCAGTTCTGCCCAGTTTTGTCAAAATGGCTTAATTCTGTCCAACCCCATCAGATGAGATTCAGAATGGATGTACTAGAAACAATAGCAAAAAATGTTGTGCTACAAAAGTAGCAATGGCAAAAGTCTGGTTCCCTCTCCAGCCTCTCAAAAAAAATTATCCAGGCTGCCCATTATAACACCTGCTGCTCACAATGAAAGCCCAAGCCAAGCAACTCATGCCCTTCCATCCAAATATCCAATCTACCCGCAGAGAATTCAAGCTGTCCAGCCACACACCAGCTGCTTGCTTAGTCACCGCAGAATGCTCAACTTCCACTCTCTCCTCTCTCCTAATGTTTGTGCTCTTGGTTTCCCTGCCCTCTGCCTCTTCCATGAAAAAAAGAGCTGTTAATATAGTCTCAGAATCCCCCATGAGCCCCTGAACCAAGACTTGGGGTTCTTTGAGCAAGGGTAATAGGATTTTAGTCTTCCTTTTCACCTTCCTTTTCACCTTCTACTTCTAGTATGATACTAAACTGGCCATTTATAAAATACAAGGGAGAACCAATAGGTTCTATCCAGTGCTTAGGGACAACAGTGATTCTTTGATTGGACAGTTCGTGGATTGGGATGAGCTGTGGTCCAGCCTCACTAATCTACCTTTATCCTATTTTGCGATTATGAGATGAAAGAATGGCTTTAATGATCTCAAAAACTACATTAGCAAGTTCCTTTTTTTTTTTTTTTGCCATTTGGTTTTCTCAGTGCTTAAGCCACAGAAATAATTTTTTACTTTGTCTTGCCTTGAGTCATGACTTGTCCTACCTTAGAGATGTATTTTAAAAATAACATATAAGCCTTAAAAATAATTGTATTTCCTCATGAATGTATATTTTTATTTTTGAGGATCTTTGACTTTATCAGTGATTGATTATTGGACAGGGTGATTCTTAACATTTTAACTTTAAAGGCATTCTATGTGGGCAGTGACATACACTGGTCTGGCAAACCCAGATGTTTATAGTGCCCTCAGCATTG
This sequence comes from Canis lupus dingo, assembly GCF_003254725.2. NCBI lineage: Eukaryota > Metazoa > Chordata > Mammalia > Carnivora > Canidae > Canis > Canis lupus. The sequence goes on from NC_064265.1 coordinate 24,290,377, forward strand.
ATCTTTATTGACATAGAATAGTTATGATTCTGTGTTATAAATAATCAGTCCTAGCTAATTATGTTCGCAAGCCATGGTGGCTTTGCAATAGCTTTCATAATGCAGCATGAGACTTCCCTGTCTGTGCCCTTCTCTGGGAAAGGTCGACCAAAGGGAGCTGAAATTCAGCCCTAGCGTTGTTGGCCAAGCCAAGTATCCCAGTGGAAGGACATCCCTTAAAATTCAACTCTTCAGAGAAGGGGGTCTTTTTGCAGTTGATACAGAAATTCTGTTTGTGCTGTCAGAGACCCGTGGACCTGAAAAATCCTTACTCTAGCCTTTAGCAAGTGTGATTCCTTTCCACCATTTAGATCTCACCTCTCAGAGAAGCTTTCACAACCATTATATTTAAACTCTTTCTTCACTCCAAGCATACACAATTTCCATGAAACTCTCTGTCATCCGCTATGTAATTCATAGCAGCTAAACAAAGCAGTGATAAGTTTGCAGCAGATTTTCTTACTGACCAGATTTTTATCCTTCCCTGTATCCAGGCTCTTTTCTTTATACCTTCCCAGTCTCTTCCTAGTTGGCCCTTGCTATTCCCTTTAACCAACAGAATGAGGCAGGAGTATACTAACAAATGCACATTTCAAGTCTTTCTTTGCATTAGTTTAATAGCATCCCATTGGCCAAATCGAGCTACATGGCCAATCAAAAAGTCAGGAGGAAGGGAAGTGGAAGAAAACACAAAAATACTTGGTAAAGGGTGTAGACACAGAGATGGGTAAAAAAACAGATGTTGATAACTCAGGATACAGCATTGGGCAATTTCCACCAATTGCCAGTGATCTCCTGGAACACCGTGTTGAGAAGGACTTCAAAGTTTCAACGGAGCTCCTTTCAGTTTCCACTGGACTCATTGAAAGGTGGGCCATGATTAATTTACCATGCCTTTCACAGTCTACGATATATCTGATTACGTAGCAAAAATCTTTAGAGAGAGTTAGAATCAGATTAGGGGAATCAAGAAAGCAAATATTTGTCAATGATCCTAGAGCTTAGAAAATGTCACTGGTCAGTAGCTCTGTCACAGATTTAGTGCCCTACAACACTTATTTGTTTTCCTTTTACTGTTTTAAAGTTTGCATTTTGGAGACCATTGGCTGTATTTGCTATAGCCAGATGTGTATGTTTCCCTCTTTTAAGAACTGAGAATAGTAAGGAGGATTAGAAAAGTGGCAGCCCGGGACACTTGGATGCCTCAGCAGTTGAGCGTCTGCCCTTGGCTCACGTCATGATCTTGGTCCAAGGATTGAGTCCCACATCAGGCTCCCTGTGAGAAACCTGCTTCCTCCTCTGTCTGTCTCTGCTTCTCTCTGTGTCTCTCAGGAATAAATAAATAAAATCTTTTTTTTTTTTTTTTAAAGAAAGGTGGCAGCTCAGTGTGGGGGGATTCAATGCAAATGTTGGGCTAAAAGGAGCTTAATTTTTTGCAAGGCTAACTCTGAAATTGGTTTCAAAAAGTCCATTGTTTTTTTCCTATAATTTGAGTTCATCAAAAGATTTCTCCTGTGTGGGCTTCTTATTAAGGTTTGTTGATAATTTGCTTAAAAGCCTAAGAAAATGACTGGCATAGAAGTGTTGGCTTATAGCTTTATTTCTATCACATCACTATTTGAACACCCACATGAAATCTATTGTCTACTCCCCAAATTGTCTAAACCTTCAAGTACCATCAAGTTGTTTGTTTTTATTTAATGTCTGTCTCTAATAAAAAATCTGCATAATTGGGAATGCCGAGCTTGTAGTCTGGAGGAGCTACTGATTCCCTACTCACTGTAGTGGCTTTTGTATATGCTGAGGATAGCAGCTCCTCCATATTTTTGTTTCCTGAGAAAGACAATGTATTTGACCCAGTGCAGATGGTCCCCACTTAAGATGTTTCAACTTGACTTTTTGAGTTCACATGGTGTAAAAGTGATATGAATTCAGTAGAAACTGTACTTTGAATTTTGAATTTTGAATTGTGATCTTCTCCCTGGCTAGTGATATGCAGTACAATCCTCTTTCCTGACACCGGGCAGTAGCCCCAGCTGCAGTTCCCAGTCAGCCACACCATCATGAAGATAAGCAACCGATACACTTATAGTCATTCTCCTCCCATTCTACCATTCTGTTTTTCACTCTCAGTACAGTATTCAATAAATTATATGAAGTATTCAACACTTTATTATCAAGTAGGCTTTGTGTTACATGATTTCCCCCAACTGTAGGCTAATGTAAGTGGTCTGAGCATGTTTAAGGTAGGCTAAGCTAAGTTTTGATATTCGGTGGTAAGGTGTACTAAATGTGTTTCAACTTATGATAATTTCAACATACTCACCCACAAAGAGTTTATCAGGAGATAACCCCATCATAAGTCGAAGAAGACCTGTATAGTGATTATAGTTGCCATTACAGAGGAAAAGAGCAGAAGGAGAAAATTAAATCAAGGGCCCTGTAGCATAGAGACCAGAAACCACTGACATGGTAAAGGGATGACTTCATCTCCTTTCTCTGCAAATTTGTATTTCTCATTTCAGTGAATATGGTCACTGTCTGCCCAGTTTCCCTAGACACAACCCAAGAGTACTTCTTAATGTCCCTTCTTCCTTAAACCTCAGGTCTAATCAGTCACCAAGTCAAGCCAATTCCATTTCCTATAGCAGTCTCAGATTTGTCATGTGTCTCTCTGTGTCCATTCCCACTTTCTGAGTTGAGACCATCCCATCTTTCATCCACATTATTGCCTAACCTGGTCTCCCAGTTCGCAGTCATGCTCACCCAACTCTAATCCATTTTCCAAACAGCCAAAGTGATTTTGTTTTGTTTTGTTTTGTTTTGGGAGGGAGATAGATAGATGAAGAGGAGGAGGGGAGGAGGGAGTGGAAGAAAGAATCCTAAGCAGGCTCCACATCCAGTACAGAGCCTGATGTGGGACTTGATCTTACAACCCTGATATCATGACTTGAGCCAAAATCAAGAGTTGGATGCTTAACTGACTGAGCCACCCAGGCACCCTCAGCCAAAGTAATTTTCTAAAGAACAATTCTGATCAAGACATTTACCTGAATGTTTCATCCTTGCCACCATTCTTAAAAAAGATAAAGTTCTATAGCTTGGCCCCTAAGATTACCTAGCATGCCTCTTTTCTCGCCACTTTCTCTACATGATTCAAAACTTCGTTGGTTCTCTGAACACACTGTGCTCTTTCCAGGATTTTGTTTAGATTCTTCCCTCACCCTGAAATACTTATCACTCACCCATCACTTGGCTAATTCCTATCAAGTCATGGCACAGGCTTCCCTTTATCCCTGATGCCCTAAGATGGGTTGGGTACTTTGTTACATGCCTTTCTTGCAGCTTCTCCTGTAGAGCTCTGACTACACTAGATTGATAATTGCAGTCTATCTGATATGTAGACCTTACTATACTATAAGCTCCAGGATGGCAGTGTCTGTGCCTGGCTTGTTTACGATTATATTTAGCCATCTAGCGAATTGTTTGGCACATAGCAGACATTCAATAAGTGCTTTTGATTTGAATTGAATAAATATGGAATGCTGGAGACCCATTATCAACTTACCTCATGTCTTAAGAGGATGTCTATAAACTGACGGTTAGTTCAACAAAGTGATAGAGCACAAACTCTGGTACCAGGATGCCTGGACTACAATCCCATTTATGGCACTTACTAGTGTGTGACCTTGGGTAAGTTATTCTAAACTTCAAGTTCCTCATCCTAAAGTGGGAATAATAATACTTACCTAAGATAATAACAACCTAGGATTGTTATGTATATCTATTAGGGTTGCCTAATCTATAATTGGGCATTTCTTTTTTTAAAAAAAAAGATTTTGTTTATTTATTCATGAGAGACACAGAGAGAGAGGCAGAGACATAGTCAGAGGGAGAAGCAGGCTCCCCACAGGGACCCAGATGTGGGACTTGATCCCCGGACCCAGGATCACACCTGGAGCCAAAGGCAGAGGCTCAACCACTGAGCCACCCAGGCATTCCTAATTGGGCATTTCTTAATCACCACCCGGTACAATGTCTAGCTTAATGGATGTGAAATAAATAATAGTCTTATTCTCAGAAATAGGATAGCCAATGGAATTGAATATGGATAGTCTGAAAAGTGTTGGGACTTAAGAGAGAGAAGGAAGGAAACTTGGGAAGCTGGATTGAATAGAAGAATACTGGAGAAACAGTGTTGGTGTAGCTCTTAATCTTGAACTAAGATATTCAACTAAGGTTCCATTTGAGTTTATTGTGTGTTCCCCTCAGATTCAAATATGCATGTGTATATCTGGAGCTTACATACTTCAGTTTGGACTCTTTTAACTGGTGACAAAAGTGCGACTCACACAGCTTAAGCACTAAAATGAATTTATTGTTTCATGTAACTATAGTAGAGAAATAACACTGGCTTCATACAAAGCTTGAACCTATAACTCTAAAATGTCATGAAGGGCCCAGTTATTTTCATATCTAATTCCAAAAGTGACTGCCAGAGGCTCTCCATGGCACTTGCATGTGCCTTCACATTCAGCAGGGAAGAGGGAGTCTTTATCTGAGCATTCAAGCCAAAGTCTTCACATTCACTCTCATGGTTCCAGGAAAGGGCACATGACTCCAACTGTTCCAGTGAAAGCTGAAAACTGGGACATTTGTGTGTCCTTTAATCAACTCATTGTGATTAGGGAGATGGGATATACTATTTGCTTAAACTAATCCGAACCCACTAGTGAAACTGGAATTAGGGTCAATCTCCTTAATCTACAAGGTGGAAAATATGGGAAAGAAGTTTTTTCCAAAGACCTTAGAAATACTATTACCATTTAAGAGAGGGAATGGAAGCCTACCAGCAAATAATGGTGGTTGCAGGACCAGGAAGCACCTTGGAAAAGACCTTGTCTTCAACGATGAGAGAAACCAGGTTTTAGAGCTTCATCTCAGGACCACACCCAGTAGAAGGCAAAGGTAGAGAGTCAGAAGGGTTTTATTTTGCAGGCGTGGTAGAGGCTCTCCCTTAAAGGATATCACAATAACCATAGCAAGCAGAAAAATCAAGAATCTAAAAGTCATCCAAATTGCCCTACAAAGATAGTTTAGAGCTCAAATCCAAAAATTCTGACTTAAAAATAACATGGCCCTGTAAACTTGCATAAATTGAGGCCCCACTTGAAATAACCAAACTTCACAGCCTTTAGAGAAGGTTTAAAACAATAAGCCCCAAAGTAAATTGATAGGTTCATCTAAGCAATGTACATATAATAGGTACAATTACATTTAGTGTCTTCCAACCGATTGCATCCATGGGATCAAAGACAATAGTGGGATCTCATGGATCCATAAGCCTCAAAGCTGTTTTTCCCATTTAAATGTTTGACTCTCTCTCTCTCTTTCTCTCTCTCTCTCTCTCTTTTTTTTTTTTTTGTAGCATATGAACTTCTTATATTTATTTTTAGGCACTCTGCACTGAGTTGCTTGCATCATGTCAATGTTTGCTGTGCTAACTTTACATCTAAAGGTTATTCAACACACTGAGATCTGAAAAAACAGTCACATTTTTTACCTCGAAGAAACTGTACTTGGATTCTGCTATATGTTCTAATGGTGTTAAATGTCAAAAAATACTGGAAATACAAGTATTGGGAAATGGGCTGCAACTGCTGCCCTAGATGTCTTGTACAGCTCAAGGGTATGAAGATGCCAGGCACTGCAGCTCAGGGTCGGCATTCTGGTGTCAGTCTGGCAGATTTTGAAGAGGAATATAAATTGGAAGGTAGGAAAGTAAGTTAGTGATTGTTTATCAGTGCCAGCAATTCACCTGGTACTGGTCCTAAACAAAAGGGGCAATAACAACTGAGTTAAGACCTGAACAAAGTAACAAAATTGTGTATAGTACAATTGGTGCAGTGTACCAAGCACTTATTTACTGCTCATGGCAACCCTGGAAAGTGGGATACTATCTCACTTCTGGCAATGGGACAAGTGAAGTTACTGGTTACAAAGTAACTTGTGCCATTCTCAAATGATGGCACAGGTCAACTTTTAATGGCTTTTTGCTGAGTGAATTTTCAGTTGTAACCCATGGATCAGCAATGAGACCTCCTGTGTCTGTCACTAAGTGGAAGAAGTCCCCTTAGCCATCTCTGCATTTTTTTCCAATGCTTCATAGCTTCCATAAGATCCTCTTGGAACTACTGTTTCATTAATGCAACCAATTGCCCATGAGTCAGGAAAAAGACAAACCCCCTCTCAGTCTGCCTTGTTTAAAGACAGGGAAAGCAATGGTGAGTTGGGGAACACCCACAGCTAGAAACACTTCAATCAACGCTACACACACACACACACACACACACACTCAAAGGTTGAATATTCTATCAAGGAAGGAGAGGAAGCAAGTTTGAAAATGAACTTTTAAAATCCTTCTTTGTTTAGAAATCATACTAATTTGCTTTCTATGTTTCTACTTAAGATTAGGGGATGCTTGTAGTTCAGTGTTTGGGAAGAGAAAATAATAAAATGCTGTTTGTTTTTAATGATACAGTAGATGTTATAAGTATATTATAATTAAAATACATTGTTACATTACAATTACCTTCTAATTTAATAATAATGTAATCTGATAAATATCATTATAACAGAAAAAGCCATACTTTGGATTTGGATGGCCAACTTATGACCCTATACAGACATGAGACTTCAGTGCCTGAGTTTGTTTTCCTATTTACAATCACAAAGTTACCAGGCAATCATCTAGATTGGGGTCTGCAAACTATGGCCCACAAGCCAAATCCAGCTGGCTGTCAGTTTTTATCATTTTATTAGAACACAACCATGTTCATTTGTCAGCATACTGTGTATGGATGCTTTCAGGCTACTGTGGCAGAATTGGGTAGTTATGACAATGACTTGTATGGTCTACAAAGCTAAAAATATTTGTTATCAGGTCCTTTACAAGAAAAGTTGCCAGCATCTGACCTAGATTATGTGACAGTGTTTAATTTTCTTTTTTTTATCTTCTCGGGCCTGCCTGGCAATAATTAGGCTGGCATATCATAATACAAAAATGATAAAAAAATCATTCTATATCCATTATTTTGCTACCTTTGAAATAATATATTAGCAAGAATATTGTTTCCTTTTACCTAGACTTGCTGGTGACTTGATTTAATTTCACTGACATTTGAACACCTACTGTGTTCCAAAAATAGAGATTCTTACTTGCAGATGTTAACACTGCTTATGAAGAAGGACAAAAGTGATATCTATGGTTGGGTAACAAGACATGATGAAAAGTCTTCCATGCTCTTTGAAAAACCAGAACTATCAGATGAGTTGATGAATAAATGTTTTCTTTCCTTTGCTACCCAGATTGATTAGGAGCAAAAATGAAGAGTATAGTTTGTCATCAGTAATGATAACCAATATGCCCTTCCCGTGCCACTGCTGCATTCTTTTAATATTTGAACAGAACATTGTTACCTTATGACAATACCAAATAATTTTAACTCCCTTTTCACAAAGACTCCAATTATAACCCAATTCCTTTCAGATTAAGTACAGTTTGATAGCAATTCTCTTATACCAAAAAATATAGCCCAAGATAATGGGCTGTGAGTATAGTTTCAGTGCTAATAAGAGGCAGTTTAACAGCCTCAAGAAGTTCATTCTGACTACATTTTCATTGCAGTGATAAACAGCATATAATGCCCCTCAATTATAGCTTTAATGTAAAAAAATGAAGTTATAAGACAATTTATCCCAACTAAATTGTAATTTCATTTCTGAGATGTTGCCCTTTTAATAAATAAAAACTCCACTTACCCATTCCATTGTTCTCAGGTTGGGTTTTGACAGTGAGATAGATTACAGAAAAAAAAAAGAATTACAGATGAAATCAATGCTACCACTATAAGTAAATTAGTGAGAGTTTGTTCAAGCCACCAAGCTTGAAACATTTCTCTCCCCTTTTCTCTCAGAGAGCATTAGGAAATAAAATGTTATTGATGATTGCAACTTTAAGTAGAATCATGGATTCCAGCTGACTATGAGCAATGAAACAAAGGAACGCATGAAGGAAGTCCTTGAGTCATATGCTAAAGTTCATTTTTTTGGGACTTTATTGGAGTGTACATATGTTCAGAGAAGTTCACCTCTTACACGTGTACAGCCCTATGAGTTTTCACCAACAGACAAATGAAGCCATCAATCAGATCAAGTAGCAGCACCCCAAAAGCCAAGGATGACCTCTCCTCAAGGATAACCACTATCTAGATTTCTGATCATTAACTTTGCTTGTTCATACTTTATATAAATGAAATAAAACTTTTGTGACTGGCTTTATTGCCCCACCTTATGTGGGCAATAGCCATCCATATTGTATGTGTGTGTTGTATTATATTCTATAGAGTGTGTCTCAATGTAGTTTCCATGGATGAGCTTTTTAAAAATAATTTTAATGATTATGGATTTATTTATTTTGAGTGAAGCAAAAGAACACAACAAGAATACCAAACCTATGATTTTGAGGAAGCTTAGAAGAAAATGAACTTCAAGAAGACAGTTGCAATCCTGAACCTGAAATGTTCATATCAACTTTACGAGTAATCTCAAAACACTAAAAATAACTTGTTTTAGTCAATTCGGGCTAATCAACCACATGACTTAATCTTAAGCAAAGATGTCACATCCAAATGCCATCACATTGGGGGTTAGGACTTCAGCATATGAATTTTGGGAGGACATCAACATTCAGTTCAAAGCACAACTTAAATGTCCCTAGATAAGCATATGACTGGACCAGCCCTGTCATATCCATACAGTAGGATTCTACCTAGTAATAAAAAGCAATGAAGATTGATACATGCAACAACCTGGGTGAACCTAAAGGGCATGATGCTTAGGAAGAAATGTTAATCATAAAAGGTTGCATGTTGTATTAATCCACTGATATCATATCCTTACAATGACAAAACTATAGACATGAATAGATTAGTGGATGTAAGAGGACAAGGATGGGGCAGAGGGTAATAGTGAGATGGGAGCGGGTACAAATACAAAAAAGTATCCACTGTCTATCTAAACTTCAAATTTAATTGAGTGCCTTTTATTTTAGTGGGAAATCTTGTCCCCATATTCTAATCCTCCTACAGATCTGTGTTAATTGCTTTTCTGAATACAGCTCTCACTTCTCTCAGTCAGTGGAATCCTTTCCTTTTCACAGTGCCTTTTGGAACTCACTGTTGGACATCATCAAAATCTCCAGCATCCTCAATCTCTTTTCATTTATCATGTGTTTCAACCTGAGACCAGATTCTCTCCTGGGAACACCATTTCCACTGCACCCTTTTTTTTTCTTCACCCCTTCTATACCACCAGGATGGTTGTGAGATGGGTGCCCTCACTTAATCCCCTGACCACATCAAACCCTTCCCTCCCACTTCCCAACACGCTTCAGCTTGAATCCTTTGTCATTAGATGACACTACAGACCACTCTTTCTTACTCTAAGTATGTACAGGCTAATGGGTTATCCTCTGATTCTTTGAAGAATTTGGTTTCTGGCGCAGTGTCATTTACTGCAAAGCCACCTCCATCATAATTCTTGGTGATTTCAATATCCACACAGATGAGAATTTCAAAATCCTGTTTACTCATTTCTTTAAACTCTTCACATTATTTCAGCCATCCCCTCTCAAAGTCCTGATGCCTTAGACCTCTTAGCTACCAAGTGTGTAACCTCATCTTTATTCACCCCTCTCTGCTCACCACCTACAGTCTTTCTAGCTAATATCCTCTACTACTCCAGCTCAGCATGAGTATCTACAATCCATTGATCTGACCTTTTAAATTTCCTCTTAACTCTTTACACCCCTACTTCACTTCTTATCCAGGTAAAATTCTAAAGCCAATTGTTAGAGTCACTTCTTTGCATATGCCCTTGTCTCCCTTGTGCTCTCTCTTTGGGCCACTCACTTGAAAAATGCAGCTCTACTCAAATCCCACTCTCCCCATATGCCTATCTCTGCCCATGAAACTAAATGAAATTGGAAACAAACACAGGACTGCTCACTTCCCTCACTTTGAATTCCTGTTCACTCTCCACAATAGAATCTCTACAGTGGCTGGACAATCATACTACCTGTCCCCAGTCCATTCACCTTCTTATTTTCCCAGGTGACTGTTTTGTACTTTCCACTCTCTCCTCAAATACCTAACAGGTCCTCCTTTGTTCTCACTCTCATTTTACTGAGGAAGTAGAGGTGATCAGATGAGAAGCTCTACAAGTTCTCACACCCACACCCACCACCTACTTGCATCTGTGTCATCTGACTCTGCCTTCTTGCCTGTTACTGAATGAGTGTTCCCCTCTGCCAGGAAAGACCAATCCCTTCCCTTATGTGCTTGATCCTATCAGCTTTCACCTACTTGAGAAAATTATCTAGAAATTTCCTCTCTTTCTCCTATAGCAACAACTCCTGTCCCAAACTGTTTCTCATCAGCTCATAAATATCTAAAGAAAAAAACCCCATCTTTTAAGCCACTTCCCACTCTAGCCAGCACCTTCTTTCTCCCCTTCTCTTTACAGCATGTTGAGTATCTACACTCACAATTCCTAATTGTTCTCCTCATATTCTATTTGAACCCCTCTACCAAGGTTTCATCCTTGTCACTCGATGGAAACAAAGCTCTTGTCAAGGTCAAGAAGGACCCCTCAATCCAATAGTCAAATCTCAATCCTTATTTTACTTGATCTATCAGCAAACGTTGTTACATTTGATCTTTCCCTACTTCTTAAAGCATTTCCTTCCCTCTTTGGCCACCTGGTTTTCTTTCTATCTTACTAGCTACTTATTCTCCACCTCCTTTGGTACGTCACCCTCATCTATCTAACCTTGGAATGCTGGAGTGCCTCAAAGTTGAGCCTTTGGAGCTCTTTTCTCATTGCTTGAGGAATCTCATCTGACCAGGATCTGATGACAAATTTCTGTCTCCAGCCAGATTTCTCCACTGAAGTATAGACTCATTCTGAGAACTTTCTCAGATTTTCACATGGCTACCTAATAACTATCACAAATTTAACATGTCAAAACTGTACTCCTGATCAGATTGCCACTGTCTCTCCAAAAGTCTGTACCTCTCACACTCTTTTGTTTGCTAAGACACAAAATCTTGGAGTCATACTTGATTCTTCTCCTTTTCCTCACCATATTTCTTTTCAACCAGCAAATCTTATTGACTCTATTTTCAGAATATAGCTATAATCTAGTCATTTCCTATCACTTTTACTGCTACCAATCTCACCTCACTTATTGCAATGGTTTTCCAATGAGTCTTCCCACAACCATTCTTTTTTCTTTACATTCTGTTCTTGATCAAGCAAGTGAAATGATACCATTAAAAGGTATCCCTGTGCATATCAATAGTCATTTCGAAACCCTCCAATACTTCCAGTCTCACTCAAAGAAAAGGCTGAAGTCCTCACAATGGCCTAAAAACACTATATAAAATCTGCCTTCCCCATTACCTCACTGACCTCAACTCCTATTAATTCATCTTCACTATTCCACTACCACCAGCTCCACTCCACTCCAGCCACATAGGCCTCCTTGCAGTTTTCCTAACATACCAGCTATAGTCCTGCCTCAGGTTCCTGGATCTGTAGTATTTTCTGCTTGAAATTATCTTCCCTTGGATATCCACTTACTCCTTTACCTCTTTAGATCTTTTCTCAAATGTTTCCACAGTGAAGCCTTCCTTGACCACCTCATTTCAATGAAAAGTGAGTCCCTCCTTTACCTAGGTGTTTTAGTTTTCTACCTAACTCTTACTTCTTATTACCATTTAATATGCCATGCATTTAGCTCATCTATTTTGTTTACGATTTTTATTCCCTGTCTAGAAAGCAGAATTTTTTTCTGTTCCTCCAACCTGCCACCCACTGCAGAATCTCCAGATAATATTGTTGCCAATCAATATCTATGTTATTGTATGCTTTGGACAGTAGGAAGACAAGAGTTTCCAGAGCCCCCTGGCAGTTAGATTGGAATCTTATGATTCATGTTCAGTGGAATAGTGGACAGAAGAGCTGTAGGCACTTCTAGCCCTAGTCTATAAAACCCTTTATGAGTGATGCTCTTCTCACTTCTTGTTCAGCAAACTTGGAGGCCATTTGTTATAGATGGTGGCACCTTCAGGGAGACAGAGCATGTGTCTTAGACTGTGACACAGAAAGAAGTAAATCCTTGCCTTAAACTACTGATATTTTAGAATCATTTAAGGAATTAACATACTCTGAAACATATAGCACTTAATAAATATTTGTGAATATTCTGAATAAGTAAAAAAATATATTTTTAATCATTCCTTAAAAGACATAATACTATGCTCTCTAACATAGTCAATAAAATATAATAAGCTCAAGTTAGCCAGTAGTGTCAAATATTGTTCTATGCTACACAACCAGACCTACAAAGACTTCTGCAATGTACTCTGTGGTGTGCCCTTTATATTTTTCAAAAACCATTCTACTTATCATGGTTATTTCTGATGTTACTTTGTTTTGCTCACTATTGCACTGACTTCTTGGGGGCTTCATTGTTGGTTCTCATATCTACTCGTAGATGCAAGAATCCCTACTTCTTCTCATTTTTGTTTTTCCTTCTCATTTTCCCCTCACTTTTTGTTGTATAGTCTTTGCTTTTCAGCTGATAATGGCAAGGCTTGAATGTTTTAGCTGTTGCCCCTGAATAAGAGCACTTTCTGGTTTGTAAACCATCTATCATACAATATATTCTTTGTGGACTCTTGGCTTGTCTCAGCTCTTGTCATGAATACTCACATACTCACAATAAAAAGCCTTTTCAAATTCTTTTGAAATTTGAGTCTGTCAGATATATAATCACCAAATAAAGGTAATGGAATAATACAAACAAATTTTGGGTAAATCTTTTTTTTCTCCACATTTTCTATGAATTTACTTTATCTAGTATTCTTGTTTATAAGAATTACCTTTCTTTTTTTTCATGTTTGCAAAGGTACTGGTGGACTAAAACAATCCTTTGAAGACTAGAGGAAATGTTATCCCTTGTGGTAACAAGATTATTTTCAAACACAACCTTTTTAAAACAATTTTAATCTAATCAAAATGTAGTTATAGCCTGGAATTAAATATGCAAGAAGTGGGTTTCTTAATGGGTTATTTCAATGGGATGTGAAGTTAGAATTGTTAAGAAATGCAGAATGCTAATTAACTAGAGTTAAAAGCTGGGGATGAGATAAAATATCCTGACATGAACTCTTGATCAACCTTCCTTATTCAAAGTTCACAGGATCAACTTGACCTGGTTGATATAGAGCTGTGAGGTCATGGCCATTAAGACTTCTGGGGGGTTGTTTCATTTATTATTCCACCAGCCAGCAGGGGGAGACACAGAATGCTCCTTGTAATCCAAGATCTAACTCCAGGTACCTTGAGCCCTCATCTGTCCTTTGGAGTCCATAACAGGTAGAACAAGTTAGTCCAGTCTGACAAAGCTCACCCCTTAATGTTTTCATTTGCTTGAATTACAGTTGATTTTGCATTCAAGTGACTCACTAGGGGGAGGGATTTGTTTGTATTTGTTGGTTTTGCAGATACTAGATGATATCAGTTTTTTATATAAGTAAATTTGGCCTATGTCTCCCAAACACTGATGAATCTAACTGAAATTTAGCAATTAAAAAAAAAAAAATTAAACTTCACTCTGTCTCCTAACCACTACTTCTAAAAATCTTAGCCCAACAGTCAACTTTGTAGGAGCTAGCAAAAGCAGCACTAATAAGCCTAACAACAATCTATATTAAAATTTTTAAATGTCCCAGCAGGTTAGAAGGCCCAGGCTTTGTGTCTGATCTTCCAGGAACCAGACAATTTTGGTTTTATCTGCCCATCAGTTCAGTTCAACACATACCTGGGGTAGGAAGACCTACCAAAGGAGATATATGCCAACTCCTAAGTTAAGTACTAGGAACAAAGGCAGGTCATGGCACTTGCCCTTTGGATAAATACACATTTAACAAATAAATTACTGGACTGTGTGATCCATGAAACACGAGAGATGTGAATGAGGTGCTGAAGTAGTTCAGAGGAAGCAGCAATTCATCTGAAGTAAGGCACTGAAGTTGGCTTCAAGAAGAGAAATAATACCTGAGCATAACTAAGAGGAAAGAGAATGGATTTGGATAAAAAAGGAATAGAATTTGAACAGTTACAAAATAAAACAATCTGAGCAACTCTCCTCTGTTGGTGTTACTGGAAGATGATGGGACATGGTTGGGGGCTTTGCATGCAAGTAAAGCTGAAGAGGAAGGCACAAGATAGAGGGTGGAGAATTCTAGACCAAAGCTGAAAAAAGGCTACAGAGGGAATTAGGAGTACAGGGCTCTCAAAATTAGATAGTTATTCAGGCTCTACCAATCTGATGACAAGAGTGTCAGTCATCAAAGAGACTGATAGAATATGAAAATATAAGTGAAAACCCAGCACCCTGAAAAACAAAAATCCATGTCTTATTCTTTCAGGAAGATTGCCTTCATTATACAAGCAGAAGAGTAGTAGATATGAATTACTAGGCAACACAGGTTCTCAAAAATTAAATGTCATATTCAAAGATAATTTCAACTTCAAATTTATCTTGATACTCAACAACAATTTTTCCTTCTTCAGGCTTTAATTTTGAAGATTAAATATTGGTTCATGGAAAGGCCTCAAAAGAGCACCTTGACAGGCATATCTCTGAGTTCTTTAGATAACAACAAAGGCAAAACAACTTTGAGCGAATACCTATTTCATTTGTCCCGTTTTGATTTCCTTGATTAATAACTTTTATCTGATCTTTTGCTAATTTTATAGAACATGGGGTAGGGATGATAAGTTTGAAGAGCTGAATTCCTACTTGTGTTACATAAAAAGTATGTGGGTTGTTGCTTTTTAATAAGTCATTTGAAAAAATAAAGACTGGATGTGCCAAAATCCCCGCCCAAATCTCACTTAACACCCCTTTCTGAAAGGAAAATAAAACCCTTAAATATTTACACAAAACCTAATTATGAGTTTGCAAGCACTTTAGGTGGTTGAAAATGCAGGGTCTGGACTGGGAAAGAGTAGAATGAGAAGGCAATATGCTGTTTCCAACAAATAAAACAAAGGTCAGCAACTTCTGGGTCATAGTCAGGGTAGAGAGTGCTTACAGATATTTTTTACAGGTCTCAGGTTCTGCCAGTAGACAAGGAACAAAGAAATACAAAAAGGAGTGAAGGAAAGAGGAGAAAAGAGGAGCAAGAATAATTGTTGACTTTCTCTGATACTCATCCAGAAAAAGCACTTTACTAGAAGTAGCATGGAGGTACGAGAAAGGCTGGGCTGTATGAATTATTATGCTTAGATTCTAATTTTGGCCCCTCCCCTCCTGGCAACATGCCCTTTGGATAGTCACTGAACTTCTCTGGATCTGTTCTGTCTTGGTGCAATCATGGGAGCCCCAGTCCCATAGGCTTGTTGAGATGGTTAAATGAGATACCATGCTTGAAGTTAATGTACAATGGCTGCACAAAGATGGTGATCAATAAATGTTAGACCTTTAGCTGTAGCTTTTACCAACTCTATTAGAGAACTATAAAGATTAACCAATCTAAAGGAACTGAAATTCATGACATTTCTCCTCAGATTCCTTGGTCTTCAAAGATCCAGTTTCCGAATCCAGTCTCTGGCACATCATCATGATGAAACCAGCAGTGAATAATCTCCCATAGAGTTTACAGGTTAGAACAGAAGTTAATTAATAATTTCAAGGACACGAGGAATGCTATACAGTGTAGCACAGGATATGATGGAATCAAGGAACAGGAAGACCCAAACTTGTCTGTCTGGGGAGTCAAGTAGATGTCCAAGAAGAACTAACCCGAGGTTAAGAAATAAAGAAGAAGAAGAAAGGATTTGGACAAAATGAGGAGAAAACTCTGGGGGAGAGAGGGAAAAGGAGACGGTGAGTTTGCAGGGCTAATAGGACTACAGAGCAGCTGGAGCATGGAAATCAGGGGACTTCAGCCTTTTACATATAGAGAAAGTAAGGGGGTCAAACCACTCAATCTTTTCTGTTCACTTGATTCTTTTTTTCCTCTATTTACCAAGTAGTTTAAAAAAATAAAAAACAATACCAATAAAACAGTCCTTCTCTTCTGAGTGGAGGAATCTTAACCCCAGGTCACATATACTAATTCCTACCTTGTTAGAAAAGATGTAGAAATTTTCAAATGAGCCAACTCTAGAATATATGCTGTTCTACATTCTGTCCCCAAACAAAGGAAACAACGGTAGTGTCAATATGTTTCAACTGTGTGGGTGAGAGTTGAGTTATTTCCTGACTTAGGGGCAAACAAAGACCACCTTTCTATGCTTTATATTCTCATCATTTTTAACTAGCTTGCTGCAACTCATCCTGTATGTGGCAAAGGAGAAAGGGATCCGCCTACATTTTGCTACAGACTGTAGCTACTGTGAAAATGTAGAAATTGTCCACTTTCCACAGGGAGGTAGCATGGGAGAGAGTTGGTGAAAAATCCCCTTTCAAAGGAACATGGTGAAGGTCGTAGGTAAATTTTACACTGTCAGCACATGGACTCCTTTAAGTAAGGGGTTGGCAGACATTTCCGTAAAGTAAATTTTTCAACTTTGCGGGACATACATGTAGTCTCTGCTGCAACTGGAACTACTGAGTTCTATTATACAATGAAAGCAGCCATCGAGGGATCCCTGGGTGGCGCAGCAGTTTAGCACCTGCCTTTGGCCCAGGGCGTGATCCTGGAGACCCAGGGATCGAATCCCACATCGGGATCCCGGTGCATGGAGCCTGCTTCTCCCTCTGCCTGTGTCTCTGCCTCTCTCTCTCTCTCTGTGTGTGACTATCATAAATAAATAAAAATTAAAAATATATATATATTTAAAAAAAAGAAATTAAAAAAAAAGAAAGCAGCCATCGAGTATAAGTAAATGAATGAATGTCACTGTGTCTCAATAAAACTTTATTTATAAAAACAGCAGATCAGATTTGGCCCATGGTCTGTAGTTTGCCAATCTCGGCTAGAGGAAAGAGATTATTATATTAACTACATTTTACTTGAGTTATTAAAAAAAAAAATCTCACACCCCAGCAGCCCATAGGGGCAGTTTCTATTGTTTTTGTGTAACTTGTTGCTCACTGTGACTTCGCAGAGACCCTCAAGAGAGAGTGGAAGCATTCTGCATTAAGGGAAACCAATCCACAGAGTGGGTTTCTTTACAAATATAATTAACATTTGTAAAATAGAGCATCAGATAGAACTACTTTTAATAATCAAATGATGGAAATTGTAATTTAAACTTTATTTTGCCCAAATTTCAGTCTGATAAATTCCCCACTGATACCCACATTGGCCCTGAGACCCTATGCCACGTATCCAATAACTTTGAAGGAACCATTGTGTCTTTTCATGTAAATCTTGCTGAGCTCATGGATCACTGACCTGCTTTAGGTGATGTGTGGCGTATCAATTCCTCCCTGAATACACACAACGCACTCATCCACCCTCTTTCCTTCTGAGATTTTATTCATAAAGTGACTCGTGAGCATGCACTCACCAATTTCAAACCAAGGTAGCCTGACATTTTTTTTCCCTGTCAAGATGCCAAAAGCATTTAGAGCGCTTTACCAACATCCCACTTGCCAAATTTCCATTTTAACATCAAAGCTGTTGGAACCCTGAGACAAAGCACAAAGCCCTCTCAGCCAGTCAACTCCTATTGTTCTGTTTTACACGGGTTAAAAAAATAAATAAATGAATGGCGAAACAGATTGTTTTTGAAACTGATAACACAATTTGTTCTCCGGCTTCATATGTTAGATTTCCGCCTGCAGCAAATATTTACAGCAGAGTTTTAACCCTCTCAAAATCAGCTTGGTAATATAAGGGCTGCAACCGTCTTTCATACAGTACCCTTGCCAAGGTGGCTTTAAGAGAGAAAAAGTAGTGACCTCAGACACCGTCCTATGTGCATGGTCAAGGTTTAGTTACGAGGAGACATGCAGATGGAAAACATAGTCAAAAACTTATCGTCAATTATTTAGCATTCCCATAAACCATTAGATGGTCAAAAATATCTTTAATTGATTCCATCGCTACCTATGCTACTTATTATTTATTACTATAACAAACTTCTCCATGGGAACAGCTAATTGTACCTCCCTGGTGGCCACTTCAAGTGGAATAAGCCCTGCACAGTGCAGCCTAAGATACGCTGAAAGGTCTTCAGCTTTGGGGATTTGATTAAAACTGTATTACATGAACACATCAGCAACCATTGCCAAAACAAAACACTAATTTAAAAAATCCTTCTGCTTTACTGCTTAACACAATTGAAAGGAGCTTTGTGTGCATGCGTGTGTGTATGTGTGTCGTGTGTGTGTGTGTGTGTGTGTGTGTGTGAGAGAGGGGGGGAGAGAGAGAGAGACATGGGGAGTGGTAGCAGAAGGAGGGGGTCGCATATGTTGTCTCCTCTGCAGACAATCATGTTTAATGGAAATAATGTGGCATTCTGTGGCGTACTAAGGCAAAAAAAAAAAAAAAAAGGGGCGGGGGGGCAATCCTGCCAGTGGCATTCTGGGTACAAGCAAAATCCCTGACCTCATGATAGAACCACAAACTATTGTACCAGAAAGCCAATGGTAGGATAAGAGACTATTTGGCCCAAACTCCCCTAAACACACACACACACACACACACACACACACACACAATCACATGCCCTTGTGTGCACACACGCACACACACATCCACACACCTTTAAAGAAGCATAATTGTTAATCTGCTCTTTAGTAGAAAAGACAGATGTTATGGAAATAGTAAGCCACACTCTGCTCAGAGTGTTCTGTGGAAAGAGATTCCATAGGCAGCACTCTACACGGGAAGATTTAGACAATTAAGCAACCGTTGTGAGGCATGCAGATGAATAACACATGCTAAATTAAATCAATACCAAACACTGTGTTGGAAATAGGTTAATTGTTTATTTTAAACTTCATGGAAGAAAAAAAAAAAGTAAGCAACGGTGGAATTTGTCAAGTACTCGAAGCAGTTTACTGGCCTAGATTTACCACAGCAGCCCAGAGAACAGCATGCCCTGCGAAGTCCTATCGATGGATCTTTTAAAAGCATTTCTTCACCTACAATTCCCAACTCACTTCAAAGAAGGGTGGGGAGTGAATATGGAATTCTTAGAAATTTAAAGACCAAGACATTGAAATATTGCCTGATAATTATAGATACTCAGGCTGAGCCTCAGACCCTAAGGGGAACATGTGTCTCAGTTTACCACATTTATTCATGTAGACTTACAAAATAAGAGCAGAAGCCCTCTGCCATCTCTTGTCCGACCCGGTGGATAAGCTAAATGTTGTCTTTGCAACATTATGTGAATGAATCAAAAGCAACAGTTGTCTAGGGATATGTTTATGTCATTCCACAATGTTTTATTTTATTTTATTTTTAAGGTTTTATTTATTTATTCATGAGAGACACACAGAGAGAAGCAGAGACATAGGCAGAGGGAGAAGCAGGCTCCCTGCAGGGGTGCCTGATGGAGGACTCGATCTCAGGACCCTGGGGTCATGACCTGAGCCAAAGGCAGATACTCAATCACTGAGCCACCCAGGCGTCCCATTCCACAATATTTTAAATACTGAGACATACTAAAGGGCCAATAGCTGATGCATTTCTTTAATATAATGTTTATGTGTAAGGGGTAAACAAATCTGAGCTTTGATGTTAAAACAACAGACGGAGCAACAGGGCGATAGCCTGTATGTTTTGTACATCTATTCAGTAACCCCAAATGCTAATTTTTGCATTTAGAAGAAACAGGAGAGGGAAGACTCTTTTCTTGAGTGTCTAAAGATTATTACCAGCCCAGATACTTGTATATGAATTATTGTGGTTACTTCTGTCTCTGAGAGAGGAATATCGATCCCATTTTACAGATGAGGAAGCCGAAGCTCCAAAGGGTTAAGTGACTTGTTGAAGCTCACACACTGGCCAGCCATGGAGTTGGGCCATGAGACCTATGTCTGGCCGACTCCAGAGCTCAAGATCTTTCCGTTACCATAGCAACCTGCTGAAAACAGTCTCCAAGGATGTCCCAGGTTGCAGCTATCAGCCTGTCTTACGATCATCCATACTCTGCATGACCTTGTGTTAATTATAGCAGGACAGCTCTTCTCTAAAGTAATCCCAGGGTAAGTGAATATGTATCTTCCCTACTCATCTCATCACTTTGTTACCAGGATAATTGAGCCAAATTGAAGTAATGATATTGGATTCATTAAGCACTTATGTATTAATTTTTATTTCTTTCATGTATTTTTAGATTTAAACCCCTTCTCACAAATTGATTAAAATGGACTTTTACAAAGGATCAATTAATTTTTTAATTAATTAATTAATTTATTTATTTGAGAGAGAGAGAGAAAGCATGAGCAGGAGGGGGAGGGAGAAGCGGGCTCCCTGCTCCTACCAGGAGCCTGACAGAGGGCTCTATCCCAGGACCCTGGGATCATGACCTGAGCTGAAGGCAGACACTTAACTGACTGAGCCACCCAGGTGCCCAAATTTAGGAAATTATAAATGAAAGCTATATACCTTGATCATTTCCTTTTACCTGAAACATATAAATATGCATTCATTTACTAATATTTGGAGTTAAGATAAAAATCTTTTCTTTGAATATATGGCTGCACGCATAATCCGTGACTGTCTGCAGTTTCGAGTTTTGGTTTCCTTAAAATGAAGGAAGAACCTAAAGATACTTTCAAAACAACCAGAATGTGGAATTCTTTAGAGAACTGATTTTCTCCCCAAGCATTTCCGCTTGCTTCACTGGTACCTAATTCCATATCATTATTTTTAGCAACTTAACATTATTGCATCTTTCCAAAGCATACAACTTTGTTTTCATAAAAATGATTCTATTTCTTTTTGCACTAATATTTCAAACTTTATGAAATATTTAATTAAAATTTATATTATAATAATTGTTATAACACAACTGGGATAGACTAGCACAGGATCAAACACAATTGCCTCCTGATAAACATTCTGTTCAATTGGTGGAAATATAAACTCATAGGCTAATAAGAAAGGACATCATTCAAAATTTTTTTCCAAACTGGAGAAAACCAATTAATGCAGCAAAGTGATTAAAGAATAGTTAGTATAAATTAGAGAATAAGCATAAGTAAAATAGAAGTATTTAGACTAATGGCATAGATGTTATCAGGCATCTAATATGACCTGCTTATTGATTTGGACCTTGAGTGCCCTGGCAGTAAAGTAAAAAAGGGAAACATGTTGCATTACTATTAAAATTCCACTCTGTTGACCCATGATAGAAAGTGCCACCTGCAAGCTCAGTTCCATCCTGGCTCTGAGCCATCTCAAACTCAGTGTGGACTGGGTTTGAAGATACATTATCTATGTCCTCATCATCAGCAAATGGGGTAAGAGGGGGCCTTGTGGAGTTATTTTATATCATCTTTCAGATTTCTCACTAGTGACATAAATCATGGAATTAATTTGCAGTTCCCATGTTAGATCTCCAGACACGAGGGTAATTTTATGGCTATCATTATCACATGTCTTCTTTGTTCCGGAAGAAGTAAGGAAGGGGTTGGATGAGTGGGAAAGTGGAAGAACACTTGTTTTCCTTACCTTCACTTTGTGATGGCCTGGCTAGTTCCTATCTTCTCCCTCTCCATCAGTGGTTCTCCTGGGATATCACGCAACTAGGGTGTGGCACTTGAAACTGGCATGGAAAACATATATTTTTGTTTGCAGAGATAATCTTTTTTTGGGACTCAGGAAGGTATTCATCACATGGATCTCTGAAAAATATCTTGTGTAATAGTAGACAATGCATTCAAGTTGGATTTTGGCAAAAAATTCAGAAATGTACAAAATGAATATAGATATGAATGGCACTTCTGTTCTTTAAGAAGACTAAGGATTTTGTTAATTGTTATAAGCTTAAATATAACATTTCATTCATAGGAAGTGTAAGGTTGGATCACTTTAGTCCTTTCCCAGTTTCATCCTCTCATAGCTTGTGCACATTCCTTTGTCCATTTACAAATAAAGGTACATGTTTTTGGAACTGTGGAAGTTTAGAATCAGAAGGAAGTCAAAGGTCATTTCATTCAACTTTATCACTGAACAATGAGAAGAACCCCTGAAATATCGAGGAACAAGGAAACCTTCCAGATCCTACAAGTTCCCCTGCTAATAGTCTCTCTTGGCACCATGATCTGGAGGGGGCCAAAGATGAATAAATAGGGAAAATGGGAAGCGGATTCCTGCTGAGCCCAGAAGAAACGATTGGCAAGCAGATCTTGTTTGTGTTACTCCTTACAAGTGTGCCTGACACATATTACGTGCCATGTTAGAATTGGCCATTATTGTTACCTTGCACCCTCTGTCAACTGTGCCTGTTCAAACAGTGTCTGTCTGATCCGTTGGCAGGGATATAACAGAAGATTTAAGCATCAGAAGAGTATTTGGAATCAATACATTCTGACCAAGATATTCTGTGGCAATGTTGTCCTGGCGTACCAGAGATGTTTTGCTGTTACGCACAAGCATCTTACTTTTAGAATGAGATAAAAAATATCCTTCCGGAGAGACTGCTCTACTCATTTCAGTCTCTCTCTATATTATATTGAATTTCTAAATTATGAATATGAGGAATGCTTTTAAAGATGTTTTCTTCCTTTGCATTTAATTTTTGTGTTCCCTCCTCCCAAACCTGCCTCCCAACACCCAGGATTCCCAATTTCAGTCAATGACGACCATGATCATCCAGTTTTGCAAGCTGGAAACTTGGAAATTATTCTGGATTGCTAATTCTATCTCCCTGCCATTTTCAATCCATCCTCAAGTTCTGTTGGGTCTACAACCATCGTCGATCTTATGTCTCCCAGTTCCTTTCCATCTTCATCCCAGCACCCTGACTGCCATCTAGACAACAAGAACTATCTCCTAACTGTGCAAGAGTTCCCCAGTTTTCATTCTTGCCTCACTCCAATCTATGATATTGCAGCAGCCAAAATTATAGTCTCAAAAACAAAATCAGATTATGTCTCTTTTCTCTTGAAAAACTCCTGGCTCTTTCCTGCCTCTAAGTCTTTATGCTCTATTTTACTGAAATGATTTTTAAACTCTTCATGTGGATAGTTCTTTCTCATCTTCTAGATTTCAGAATAAATGTCAGCCACCCTTTCTGAAACTGGTCCCCCACTCTGTTATTACTTCTCTCATATTTGTTTTTTTATAGTGTTTATCATTGTAATTATTTATTTGTTTGTTTGTAATCTGTATATTCTACTACAAAATTTAAAGA
The DNA here is from genome assembly GCF_003254725.2 of Canis lupus dingo. Taxonomy (NCBI): domain Eukaryota; kingdom Metazoa; phylum Chordata; class Mammalia; order Carnivora; family Canidae; genus Canis; species Canis lupus. The sequence continues at coordinate 24,313,873 of NC_064265.1, forward strand.
ATATTAAAGAGGAGCTATGTTCGTCTCATCCATCACTTCATCCTCATGGCATATAATGAGCTCTCCATGCTGAATGAATGACTGAATAAATGAATGAGGTGGGTCAGTTGTCATAAGCACTTGGGGTTGCCTTTAAGGAAATGGAAAGAAGAGGAAATGGAAACTGAGAAACATATCATGTGAAGCAAACCCTGAAGATTTTGGCTTCCTTGTGTGAGGGATGGTAACTTACTCATTTCTTGTTTCTAGTACGTAGCACGGTGCCTGTAACAGCACACGGGCTTCAGAAACACCTGCTCTGTGAATGAATGAAGTAACGGATGATGCGAGTGTGAAGCTAAAAGAAAAATGATGCAAAGCTCGCCGTTTGGATGAACAGCTATGTGCAAACACATGAAAGTTGTTTTGCAATTAACAGTATTGTTGAAGATGTCATTATTCAGGCAGTGATTAAGAGTTCTTTTATTAGAATTCATTGTTTCATACATGGAGAACAGGAATCAGGCCTCTGTTCATTAATTTTTAACTTAGTTATGAAAGTGTCTTCTTTCATGATTGTGAATAGCTCACTCAACTGCTTGGAATCTCAGTACTTTCTCTTTTTTAAAGTTTGGTTGTTAACGCTACAATCTGATTAATAACTAGGCTAGTACTACCAATAGCATGAATACTACTACTATGACTATTATTGATACTAATATTAGCAAATTAATATGAAAAACATATAATGTTAAAATGTTTTTCTGATATTACTACATGTAAATATATTTACCATTATCGTGGAAATAGGATCACAGACTCGGAAACTGGATTTTTTGTTTACATGGACCTTAATCCATAAAGAAATGAAGACTGACCCCCCAATCAAAAACAAAGGACTATCACACCTCAGTTCTTAACATGTTAATCTTTAAAGATTCTCTTTTATTATGAGTAAAGCCCCAAGCCTTCCCCACACAAGTATCCCAAAATTTATTTGGGAACCCACTGGAGAGGGAGACTCAAAATAAACATATATCACAAGGTTGATCCCAAACATTTGAGAAGTTTTTCTTGTATATTTTGAGTCATGGAACATCTCCACAAGCAAGGTAAAAAATGCATCTGGAAGGAGACTCAGGTATACATTTAAGAAAAAAGGGAACTGCAGTTTTCATGAACAAAAGAAAGCTAATTTCAGCTTCCTGAGATTTTCATTCCATCCAGCAAGTCCTACTGATTCTGCCTCCAATGTCTGTCTTGCATCTTCCAGCTCCTTTCCATCTTTTTCCGGTATTTAATCTGATCATACCTCTCTCTGAAAATCCTCCAGTGGCTCACTGTTGCTTCCAGAATGATATCTAAACACAACCCTGTAAGGCATGTGAGAGTCTTCGTGATTGAAGGGCAGTAGGGTATATGAATTCCAAAGCTAACCTGTTTAGGTTTGAATCCTAGCTCCAACACTTTCTTGCTGTGTGACCTTGGCCAGGCTACTTAACCTCTCTGCACTTTACATTCTTCATTTGTAACATGTGAATGATAGTAGGAAAGGACTCATCAGGTAGCTGTAAAGATTAAGTAAATCAATTCAGAAGAACATTTAGGATAATGTCTGGCACATTATAAACACTATGTTTTATATTTTATGATGATTTATGATGGGCTAGTGAGGTGTATTAGCAGATTGCTGTTGGATATTGGGTTGTCTTGATCAGGAATTAGCAGTGATCAAGCTACTTTTGTTTGAGTGCCTCTGGGCTTTATCACAAAAAAATATGAAAAGGAGATAAAATGAATGAGCCCTGGGCTGATAAGGGAGAAAGAGAAATACTGTCAGTAGAGGTAACAAGCTTCCTGGAATCAAATAGAGGAAACTCCCAAGTGTATAAAACATGGGGGGCCACCACTTTAATGGGAAAGAAACCAGCTGGGCAATCTACACATTCCTGGTGTGATCTGTAGTTTCTAGTCTAGCCACATGATCTCAAATTGTCCTAGTTCGGGTTACAGTTAGCACCAACTCGTGGTAGATTAAATATCAATGGGGACGTTTCTTGGGATGGTTTTGGAGATCTTGGGGATACATAAAATGTCCAGAACATCAACCGAAGTTCCAGAAATCTTCTGAGTACTAAACACCTATGTTGGCATCCTACTCTGAAGATATTGGGCTGAGATGATTTGGGGGTCCCTGGGATCTGCACTCTGCTCCTCTCTTTCCCAAGATGGGGCTGCCTGATAGCTGTTTCCCTTCTGTCTTAGAGTCCTCTACATTCCCCTCAGCTCCTCCAGAACTCTCCATGTGAGGACAGGGACTGGGATGATGAAGATGACTGGGTGAGCCAATCACCAATCACATTACATTCAAATTTACATTATTACTGGGATTAGTACTGCTGGGTTTTACTCACCACATTTTCTCAGGGATTTCTTGTTTTGCACCCTCTATTTAGAGTCCTATTTATTTTTTATTATCAGGCTTTGTAAACCTGAAAACAATCCAGGCTCAAAATCATAGCCCTTTTCACTAAAGTAATTATTACGACACAATTTTTGAAAATGTATAGAAATTGAATCATTAGTAGTGCCATAATTCTAAGGAATCCAGTTATGACTTATATTACAGAATGTAGTTTAGTATTGCTATCATTTCAAGTGTGTGTGTGTGTGTGTGTGTGTGTTGTGAGGCACCTGGGTGCTGTGGTTGGTTAAGCATCCCACGCATGATTTAGGCTCAGGTCATGATCTTAGGGTGGTGAAATTGAGCCCCACATGGAGCCCTCTTAAGTTTCTCTCTCTCCCTCTCCCTGTCTCCTTGTTGGTGTGCTCTCTTACTCTTTCTCTCTCAAAAAAAAAAAAAAAAAAAAAGTGTGTGTGTGTGTGTGTGTGTGTGTGTGTGTGTGTGAATGAAGGTTTTGAGGTGAGAAATGGAGTTCAAACAGTGAGGACATTCTAGGCACAGGAAAATGTTGAACTTTGCTGTATTTTTTTTTTTTTTTTTTTTTTTGCTTACTTGGCTCTTTCCTATGTAAGATTTCAAGCTGTCGATGGTGGGAAATCAGTAATTTTTTTATCCTCTGAGTGTACTTCAGTGTCTCACACATAATGAACCCTCAAAAAATACTGGTTGAAGGAAGAAATTATGACAAAACAAGCATACAATAGTATGTAAAGGAATGGAATGAAAACTGCTGTCCGAGAGGAGAAGATGGTAGATACAGGAGCTTCGTTTAGCTCCACATTGTTTGGATTCTGTATCTTATATCGTTTCTTGTTTTATTTCCTATAAAAAATTGAACTCAGAGCATGATGTGCTCAGGATCATCAGTACATTCCTGCCTGGGCTAGGAATTTCCATAAAAAGGGCAGGAAAGGCGGAAAGCCATAGCTGTATCAGCAGAAACCATTCTCTTGCCTGAAAACCAAGGTTACCGCTTTGCCATCACCCATAATGTGATCCATGCACCAGTATGGACATGGACATCCCTCGGGTGCTCGTGAGAAATGCAGAATCTCAGGCCCGACCCAAGACTAATGGAATCAGAACCTGCATTTGAACAAGATCCCCAGGTGATCTGTGTGTGTGTTGAGATCTGAGAATCATTGAGCTAAATAAAGCACGTGCTAATTTAAGGAGGCCAGTGACGTGGTAGGTGCTCCAGGCAGCGTAATGGTGAGGTCTGAGAAGGCTGTGATTTCATTCTGGGTGACTAGGAAAATGATGGTCACGTTAACTGAAATCTGGAAGATGAGATGAGGAACTGGTTTGAAGTGGGAGTGAGGAAGAGGCAGAATGATGCCACTGGGCTTCCGGAAAGAGGAACTGTGTCACCCAAACTTTTGCCAATCAAATGGATAACCGTCAAATGCACTTCACTCTTAATATCAGAAGTCCACAGATACAGAGATAAACTGCAAGAGGAGGAAAAGTGAGGAAACATTTTAGGTTGGAAAATGATATTATTTAAGGATATTTGAATTCCCAGAAGCCCAGAGATGCAGAAACTGTTCTGGGTCCCACTGTGGTCTATACGTCGCCGGATCACTTCTCTGGGCAGAGTTCTATCCACCAACTCTCCATTTTTCATTCTTGTTCTTTGTGTATTTAATACCTTGAAAAACAATCCTTTTAATATTTAAAACCCATTTCGGATATCCACACTGTGTAAAATGTGTGTAAAAAGCCTCTTAACACAATTGTTTTCAAATGACACTGTCAATGTATTTTCCCTCATTTTCGTAATCATTATTACTCACTGTTGCTGATAATAACTCTATATGAGCCTAGAACTGAAATCTTTTTCCTTATGGATTTTTTAAAACCTTACCTTTCATTGTATGTCACAGTTACTCTTGTGGTTTTTTATTTTGTGGTGATTTTGTCAGGTTCTTCTTGAAAAATATCACAAGCATTAATTTCTCTTAATGCAGCCTGGAATCATTTACATGAACTTTGCCAAAATATGCATATGATGGGGGAATAGATTATCTGGGAGGGGTGGAGGATGAGGAGAGAAGTGAACACTACTTAGTATAATGCACCTTTTATCGTCAGATCTCAAAGTGCTTCGCAAATATTAATATATCACATTACTTCCCTGGGAAACAAGTCAATATGATTAAACACATTTTACAGATGAGAAAACTGAAAGCATAGATTGGTGAAGTGATCTGCTGAGAGCTCTAACAAAGGTCACAGTGGAGGAGGGGGCCAGAACTCAGTGTCCTGATACTGGTGGCACACATCACTTGTCATCGGTTACTTGGCCTCACTTTTGTTTTAGAAAGAGGAAAAAAGCCTATGGTCCATTAACCCAGCATAGAGCCCTGGGACAAGGTGTGTTCTTCCCCCTTGCCCCTCCCGCAGTCTCAATTCTCTATTGCTTTTGCAAACTCGGCTCCTTACCCCCACCTCCTGCTGCCCTCACCTCTCAGAAGAGAGGGGAATAAATGCAGGCTCACTGGAGATAAGGTGAAATCAATATTATGGCTGATTGTATATGCGTGTATGCAACAGAGAGGCTGTGAATGTGTATGTGTGTGCATGAGAATGAGTGTGTGAGACAGTGTGTGTGTACGTGTGAGTGTGCATGAGACACTGAGACAGAGTGTCAGAGAGTGTGAGAGAATATGTGTGAGAGATAGAAAGTGTGTGAGTGTGTATGGGAGTGTGTGTGAGTGGATTATGAGAGAGTGTGTATGTGAGAGATTGTGTAAGACAGAGAGGGACTGTGCATACGTTCATTCAATACCTAAAAGGATAGCTCACATTTCTAAATTTTCAAATAAGACAGGACACTTTTAGGATTACAGTTATCATTGTACCAAAATAACACGAAGACCAGAATGCTGTGCTAATTTTTGTTAAAGGCAAAGGAGAAATCCCCTACAAACTTTGAAAGTTTTAGTGCTTGAAGAAAGGCTACCAGAGCTCCAGATGTGAGGCTGGAGTTTCATTTTGCCCCAGCTAAACCCCTCCCAGGATGACACTCGAAGGTTGGTAAAAGTCAAAGCAGTCTGCTTGGGCCTGCCTTCCCGCAATGTCCCCTGCAGCCTGCCACATCCTCTCCCCACTGCGCAGGCCTTTGGGGAATGAGCGTGTTTGTGATGGCTTGGAAATGACGGTAGAGCTGCTCGTGGATGAGTGCTGGGTATCAGGCTGGCAGAGAGAGCACCCTGGCGTAAAGGAGAGTTTGCATCTGCAGAGATGGTGAGCGAGGCCTGCACTCCTGGATGTGCAGCTTGCCCTGAAAGCAAACTGCATGTGCTTTTCTTCATTCTTTGGCTCCAGGCACCTTGACTGGGACTCACCCTTTTTTCAACAGACTTGTTACACATAACCTTGTCTTACCCTGCTTGAATTTTGACCTGGCCATCACTGACATTTTCACGAATGTTCTAAATCTAGCCTGATTTTTTATCTTCCAGTGAGTAAGCATATTCACATTCCAGAAGGTCTCTCTTCTCAAGTCACTGGAGGACCAGCCCCCAAATTCCCTACCCTGACGATGTCTTGAGTTCACTTTGCCACGGCCTTTCCAAGACACTGCGTGAGTAACCACACCAGACCAACTGTCCAGCTGTTTTTGGGTGCCATTGTGCATGGTGACCACAGTGATGCACAGGCTGAGTCTTCCACTTGGTCCAACATGCTCTGTCTGCCCTGTGCGGTTCATAATAATACCTGTCATGACTACTGATAATAACAGTAACTCTCTGAACAAAGCAAGAATCTCTCCAATGATGATTATGAGAATCCTAAGAATTCTAAACTAAAATAATAACATAATTTCAGATTTTAATCCTAACAGGCTGGAAATGAAATGTGGGCCTAGAAGTTGGGGGAACTGAGGCACAGTCTGCATCGTGGTTACCAAACCATTATTTCTTCCTCATATTGGAAATCAGGTCGAGAGCAGAAGTAAGACTACTGTTGTGACAGAACTTTGGTGACAACAGAACATTTTTACTTTATCAGAAGCAGTTTTCAGAAGATTCACTATATTGAAATGTTTTTTAAAAATCCCTACAGTTTGCTGTTAGGGCAGGGAAAACGGAAGAGGTGTTAAAGTCACAGGAGGGCAGGTGAGATTAAACAGAAGGTGTACTTGAAAATGTCACATTTCTTCTTCCATGCTTAGGAAGTGACCTGCACCATTTGCATGTACTCTTCCTTTAAAATAATCACATAAGTAACTACATCAACTTAATACAGTAAATAATGTTAATTTAGGTTTGAAAAATAATTCTAGCTCCTTTTTTTTTACTTCCCAACATATGATACTATACAAAACACAAACTGGATAATGCCAGTTAACAGCCTTAAAAAGGTCAAAACAGATACACTCTAAAAATGCTAAATGACTTTTAAGGGCATATTAAATTCCTACTTTTGTCATTCTTACTCCTTGTTTTCCTTCTCCTCTTGTGGCAGAGGTATTAAGACAGACTAAATGGTAAAAAAAAATTTTTAAAAATCAGTATGGAGGAATTCGCTAACCCAAGAGCCTGGATAAAGGATGAAATATAGAAACTAGTTGTGAACACACACACGATTTTACAGTATGCTTTTTGCTTCCTCAAGAAAATCTGATTTTCTAAAATGTCTCCCTATGCTGTTTGTTCTCCGTTTTCAACTCGTAAGGATGCATACTTGTCTTTCTTGCCTTTAAATCTTTAACAGTCATTCCTAAACAGACGAGAGTCATTTAAGAAACAGAGTGCAGATTTCAGAATTCCATTTGCCAAGACATTCTGATTTAGTACACTTGGGATTGGGCACATTGTTTTTCACAAGCACATCTGGGGGCAGGGGGACCAGGAACTTCTACTTCGAGAAACACGTTGGCCTAGGACCAAAACAAAGACACCTCAAGTCTTCAGCAGGCCGGGAACTGATGGAGACAAACTTCAGTGGACCCTAGAGAATGAACTAATTAACAACTCCAAATATGTCACATGTTCGTCTTCTAATGATATGTGTAATTAGAAACCATGATATGGGGCAACTGGGTGGTTCAGTTGGTTAAGTGACGGACTCTTTCTTGGCTCAGTCTCGATCTCAGAGTAATGAGTTCGAGAACTGCATTGGGCTCCAGGTGCTGGAGCCAACTTCAGCAAATCAAAGCAAAACCACTGTGACTACTGACACTCTTTTAACAAAAGGGGATACAGAGTCTACAACCCCAGGGATAAAGTCATAGACAAAAAAAGATCATTTACATAGGGTAGCTAGGTTTGAGAATATCAATTTTTTAAAAAAAATTATCTTTCCAAGTCTGGGATTTATGAATCCTTAACTAGTTTTTACCAATTACTTTCCATCAAGATTTATGAGGTGGAATTATTTCCAGTAAACATGCCTGGAAAGAGGTATTTAATGCCAAAGAACAGTTTTTCCTCAGTCCCTATAAGGCCTTTCTCTTAGAAACAGGAAAGGGCTTTCTCTTGCAAAGATGAATGTTGTTCAAAGGATTCATGTTTTGCCTCATTTCAAAACTCATACTGAATTTGGCAAAATGCGATACCCATGGAAGGGAAAGAAATTTATATTATAGTCGATAGCATAGAATGTCTTTCTGAAATTATTTGAGTAATGCACACTCATATTATTCTTTAAAGACTCTTTAATGAGGCATTTCCCAGGAAATTTTGATGATAATCTGGGGAGGACTGATTGGTAGTATTTACGTACTTGTGAGGGACCACAAAGTTACATTCGTGTGAATGAGTTACTTCCTATTAAATAAATGACTCTTCTTTCACATGTGTAATAATACTTAAACTTCACTTTTTTTCCCTCCGCTCTCCCAAAGAAGTTTCTTTCTCTCCTGTCATTTGTTGTTGTTGTGGTGAAGTTATTTTTCTTGACGAGTTCCACCTACTCACTGTTAACCCGAAGGTCTTTTCCACTGTAGACACGCTGTGAATGCGCAAAAAGGAAGCTTGTTATCGCAAGATCAGCAACTCAAATTACAATGTGATCAGAAGTGACATCACTGTGTGGTTTCATTAATGATATTAGAGGAGAACAAACTAATTTCAGTTAGTCTCTTCTTGTCGCAAGGCTATGCACCTTGCCTTTGCTCCCATTCTCCCATCCCTCCCTGAATTTGCATCAGGAATCTCTTCTCAGGATCCCTTTTCCTTCTTTTCTCCCCCACTCCGTTGTGAGTGTGCGAATCTCCTCATTCAGCTCGTGTAGAGCAGAGCAGAAACAAAACAAAACAAAGCACATTAACACTATTGACCTGATAACTTTCTTTTCCCAGAATAAGATCTGAAGAGAATTCAAGAAAACCACAGATACTAGAACTGATGAAGTCTACTTCCTGTGAATTCGTGTGGCTTGCTCATCAAGTCATATCCCTTTTTTAATTCTTATTCTTTATTCTGTAGTCACAGTGTTTCTGCAGTTGTCTGTGGACCCTGCTTACCACAAACCATGATTGTCATATGTGAGAACCTTGGCCCAGTTCTAGTCCTAGAGCAACAAAGACCTGTAACCTGGACTGCCTTTTCACCTATGCTCCATTGGGCTCTCAGTGGTAGTGAAACTGGTTGGTTTGAAACAGAGTGTGCTCAGGGGGGAATCTGCCTTTGCTTGAGTCAGTCACTCTCTGCTTTACTTTTCCAGTGATGAAATTCTCTGCGCATGTGTGTGTTTCAGTGGATGGGAGTCTCTGGGGGAAAAAGTGACATGTGGGAGAAATAAGGGTTCTGTACTCTCATAGTAGAGGGGTTTGGAATGCCAAGAAGGGAGTCTGAATGTTGGGCTGTCTTCTGGCTTCTGAGTTGGTTTAGGGAGCCTATAGGAGGTCATCAGACCAACAACCATGGCCAAGTCATTTAGCCTCTCCTGGCTTCATTTCTCTTAAGCCTAAACATAGTTTCTCAACCTTGTCACTATTGACTTTTTGGGACAGATAATTCTTGTACTCTCTGTAGGATGTTTGGTGGCATCCCTGGCCTCTACCCACTAGATGCCAGTAGTTTACCCACCCACCCCCATTGTGACAGTCTCCAGATACTGCCGATATCCTTTAAAGAAGGAGGAGAGGGCAAAGTTGTCCTCTATGGAGAACCAATGGCCTAAATCAAAGCAGTCAAAATTTATGATAACTTTCTGTTCTAAGGTTCCACGAGTATAGCATTCCATGACTCTAGATCCATAGCTGACTTGTTGATGCAAAAGATCTTTTTTTTCAACTCTAATGGCTAAATATGTTTATATCATTGACCCAAATTGAGATTTAGCCTCAAATATTTGTCAAGAGCTTATCTTGTGGTGTAACAATAGGGGGCAGCATTTGTTGACCACCTACTGTGCTGAGCACTTTCAGTGAGACCCTCACTTATGGGTAAAGGTTGAAGGAAGTATAATTATTAGCTCCAACTTAGAGAGAAGGCAAACTAAGGTGTAGGGACATTGAACAACTTGCCCAGGATCTCACTGCTAGTAAATGGGAGAACTCAGATCTATCTGCCCTAAAATTGCTGATTTTTGCCATTATTTTATATTCCTTACTGCGGTATTTTGCCAGGCATTTTTTAAGCTTTTAATATCAACAGATTGACTCCTTTTCTCATGGTATCTATAAAGAGGTATAATCATTATCCTCATTTAATTTTTTTTCCTGTGGGAAAAAGGAAAAGGGCAGAAAGAGGTTATGTAACTTGTCCCAGGTCACACAACTAGTAGGTGATAAAGCTAAGATATCAACTCAGTTGGCGATCCCAGACACTACACCCTGTTGCCTTTCAACGTAAAAGGCTGCAGTACTAGATCTCTATAGCCTATGAGTCAATGCCAGTGAGTATTCCTTTGGTGTTGTTCAATTTTCAGTGAGACTTTGGAAATGGTGGGAAATGTCATCAATCTCTTTTCTGTAAAGGAGTTGGTGCTATGGAATAACACTGAAATTATAGTTGTTTTAATAAGAAAGTTTTTTAATGCATTGTTACATAAACGAAGAGATTTGACCTACGCTCCTCCCGCTCAATCAAAGGATGAGACGTTTGGAACACCTTCAGTGGCAATGCTATCCAAAATCTGACCAAGAGCCACCCAGCTACGCTCTCGTCATACCTTGGTAAGCACTCCCATGGCCTGCACTCACATGCTGGGGATACAAAACATAGGATTCCTGAAAGGTTCAAATACTGGTAGTAAGGGAAGTCCCCACTAATGACATGTATAGAGGGACAGAAGAATCAAGATACAAGAGTAAATTTTTCTAACTTGGAAAAAGCCTGGCCAGGACAATCTTTCAAAAGAAGGAGACCCTTGAGTGATTGTCAAGGGTCATGAGACGTCCCAGTTGGAGAGACAAGTATTGTGGTGTGAAGAGAGGTAGCAATTTCAGAGAAAGGGATCTTACCAATCATGGCTGAAGGAAGAGGACTGCAGAAAATAAGAGAAGGCCCCTGCCTCCCCCCTCCAAAAAAATAGATTAAGGTAAGAACGAGCCTTGAATTCATCCCTGGATGACTGGGTTGGTTGGTTGGTTGGTTGGTTTGTTCATTTATTTATTTATTTATTTTCGGGAGGTGACATGGACTCATCCAAGAGTCTTAAGCAAAGCAGTGGCAGAATCTAAAACTTGTGCTTGAAAGTACTGCTGTTCACCTGTGTAGAAAATGGCTCCATGGTTTAGAGCCTGCCTTTGGCCCAGGGCATGACCCTGGAGACCCGGGATTGAGTCCTACATTGGGCTCCCTGCTTGGAGTCTGCTTCTCCCTCTGCCTCTGCCTCTGTCTCTGCCTTTCTCTCTCTCTCTCTCTGTCTCATGAATAAAAAAAAAAAAAAAAAAAAAAAAAATGGAGTTGACATGTATCCAGGCATCCAGGCATCCAGGTATCCAAGCATTTTACCATTGGACAGCCACATTTTTCTTCTTGGAGTCTACAGACAAACATGATGAACTCATACAAAGCCAAGTCCCAATTTGGCCCGGATTTTTCTGCCTCTGCTCTACCTGGGGGCTAATTAAACTATCCTACGGGAGTCCCCCTGGGACACATTTCTTTGAGCAATAGGGTCTAGGGAATGCAGTTACAGCTTAACCTTCTTTTCCCACAAAAGAAGTCTCCTGAGTTTAACTGGTCTAAAAACTCATGGTGTGGGTGGAAGTAAATGCAGGCAGCGCCAACGGCATTAATATTTTATGCCTATAAGGCAGTTTTGTAGCCCAGGTTCTCCAAGCTTTAAAAAAACATGCATTTTTAAAGTCTCTCTCTCTCTCTCTCTCTCTATGTGGTGGAGACATGGGAAATTAGAGGTAATGATTGAACTTGCTGTGGCCTCAGTCTCAACACAGAACCTGGAATTGGACCCCTCTCTCCATCTTGTGCTGCTTCCTAGACCAGAGACGAATCCACACTGGGTGGAGTTGATCCCCTGACTAGAGAAGTTGAATATTCTGAAAGAGATGTTCTAAATGCTTAGATCTTTATGCCAACATAGGTAAGTAGCTGTGTTGGGATCGTATTCCCACCTCAGGGGCTACAAAGGAGTAGGAAAGGAATCCACATGATCCACACAAATAAACAAGGCCAGTGTAAAAATGCCAGCCATTACATGAGGAGAAGTGGTTTCATAAGCTCCCCATCTGGGTTTCCTTCCCACCTTGCAACGACCATCAGGCAGGAGGGAAAAGTCACATGGAAATACATTTACTTCTTAAACTAGCCATGATCATGTCAGAAGTCAACGAAAAAGACATACAATGCCTGAGAATTTCTAAAGTATGCAGACTTAATGACAACCTCTTTTGCTGATAATGCAAGTAGATTTTCTCACTGTCAACTGCAAGAACCCTACCAAGTTCTTTTCCACACCATAACTCCTGATAGAGCTAATATGCTGCTCTACCCAGAACTATGGCTCACTTAATTTATATGTGGCTTTCTTTTTCCTGCAAAAGTCACATGAAGAGGGGCCCTGCAATTATGCAGCTGGAAGTGGGTCCTGGCAGTTCAGTCACAACTGGACCCTCTACTCCATTTGATTGGACCCTAACTTGTCTTACCTTAGTCTTGTGGTCCAAAGGAATGTAAGCAATGTGTAACTTCCTTCCCACAACTGTGTCTTATCTTTCCCAAGGTCCTCCAGAATCCTCCTGAATTCTCTGACTTAACATGTTGTCTACTAAGTATGCTACCATGATGGATCATTTTCTAATCAATAGATCCAATACACTATACTAGGAAAGAGGAACTTAGAAAGGAAAAGGCACAATCTTGCTCCCAGCTGTCATTTTCTAAAAGTCAGTGGGTACAATTGCTCTACCTGGGACTTTAGGTCACTGAAGCCATTCCCCACAGATTCTATGGCCCTCAGCCAAGCAAGTAGTCCTTTTGCCTACCCCTGTTCTTTCCCTGGGAATGATGGGGTAAAGAATGGGGAAACCAGGGTAAAAGTTTTATTTCCTGCTAGGATAACAAACACCTCTTCATAGCTGGTACAGAAATTCCATTCTGGTTGTGGGATGTGTATATCAATAAGACATTTGGATAAACTACAGTTATTATTTCCAGAGGGAGTGAAGCCTATTGAGCTCTATCAGTAACCAAATGAGTGATTTTTAAACAAAGCAATCACGTTAGCTTTCTGGGCCTACATTTTTCTCACTTGAAATGAAGGGGTTAGCCTAGAAAATGAGCTGTAAGGCAAAGAGTCATGCTTCCAGCCATCCATACTGCTCTACTGGCTTTAACATTTTGGGGTTATGGGTTCCTTTGAGAATCTAACAAAAATTGTGGGGAAAAAGGTAATATTTCAGAAATTTTGGAAATAATCCAGGGGACTCTCAGATGTTTTTGACTCTCCTAACCTCAATCCATTTCCCTACTCCAGAAATCTCTCCCCTATTGCCCTGTAAGAAGGGGAAATTTTTAAATTTTTAAGGTGCTCACAATGGGCATACAATAGGTACTCAGAAATGTTCCTTGAGGGAGTGAATGAATTAAATCTATCCCATGATCTACATAATCTCTATTTTCATAAATGCAATATATCCCTCAAAATAATTTATTAAATATCCACTTGCATTTATTATTATCTGCAAACCAAATAGCATTATTAAATTTTAAGGACTGGTTCATACTCCATAGAAGCTAGATTACAATTGTAGAGAAGTGAGAATGATCCAGAAACCCATCAGTCACTCCACTAATTACCAGAAGTCGCTTCAGCTGCTTGAACTGGCATGTATTCACTCCTCAAGTTCCATATTTATTCAGAGAGGATGGTCTCCCCAAAGAGAGGAAAGCATTTTTAAATTCAAGCATATCTGAGCAGATTCCCTCAAGAACCCCAAATGAAATCTCCACTCAAGTTTGGTACAGATTTCTGGAAGTTTTATAATGATATCTAACTCATTCAAATTAATTGGTCCTTACCAGGAGACTATGACATCTTCTTATTTATTTTCCTATTGTTTTTATTACCTTATTATTTTTATTACCTTTATTACTTTGAATAATCGTAATGGAATCCAGTATCAGTTGAGGAAAAAAGTGTAAACCTCCTAAAATATTCAGCACAAGTAATAAGGAATCAGAGGTTTTGCCCATGGATTAAAAATCGACTGTCACTGTAGCATCTGATTGTACTTATGATCCTGTTTATAGACAGGTGGTTTGGGTGGAAAATTCTACTTTTTATTTTTTATTTTTTTAGCAGTACCAATAATACCAGCTAAATACTACCTTGATTTCTCATTACCAAAGCTTGGCTTTTGACTCATCTCAGAATAATCTGGCATAATTTGTGTATTATATGGCTGCACTCCAAATTCTCTCTGCCTGGTGTAGTGTGGTAAGCTAATCCAAAACATCTGTCCTGCACTTTGTGCTCAAAATCCCTAAAAGCGGATATAGAATAATGGAAAATAGATCTTCCTTTTGTGCTTTAGCTATTCAAAACTAGGCCCTTAAACAAACATTCAGAAACAAATTTGTCTTCTATTAAATGGATTCCAAATACATGTTGAAATAAATAAGTGTGCCCTCTCCAGGACCCACAAAGCTGGAAACAGTCTAGTCAGCCAATCCATCTTCCAGTTTCACTAAATTCTCATTATTCAGAAGATACTGGTAGTGGTTGGCTTGAATTGTGCCCCTCATGAGTGAGCCCCTGGTATTCATGCCCTTGTATATTCGTGCTTCTCCCACATTAACTCTATGCTTCTACATGTGACCTGTTTTGGCCAATGGGATCTTAGCAAGCTTGATGCAAGCAGGGGGTTTGAAAAGTGCTTACAAACTGAATCTTATCCTCTTGGAATATCCCATCTTGGAAGCCCATTGTTGTTCTGAAAGTCGCTTGATCTGACTTCTGATTGATGAGTGGCCATGTAGAGAAAGACCCTGGAAGAGGAGAGATTGTCTTAGAAGTCCCAAACTCCAGCAGAGCTACCTGAGCTGAATGCAGCCAAATGAGTGACCTCAGTTCTACTACACAGATTAGGAAACTGCCCAGCTGAGCCCGGTCAACCCACAGAATCATGAATAATAACAAATAATAATGAATCATTGTGTTTTAAACTTCAGGGTAAAGATGTAAAGAATTATAAGGTTATATGGTTTTAACCACACATTTCAGTTAATGCAATAAATGCAAAAATTCAGTTAAGGCAAGAAATCATGCATATATGTATATATTTTTAAAAAGATATAATATCTATATTACAAGATACAATTATGATATGAATGACTCTTCTTGTTGTTGTTTTTATTATTTGTATAGACATCAAACTTTAATGCCCAGAGTAGACAGGAAAGACAAATTGTCAAGTGTAGATTGTGTTGAATGAACATCTTTTTTCCAAAAGTATTTTTCTCTGTATTTATACTCAAATTAAATAAAAGCATTGATTAATACTTACAAAATTCTGAAATATTAAGAGATAAATGTTTATTAATTGGCCATGCTGAAGGCAAAAGACATTAAGTATACAAATACTTAAGTACTTAAATGTTAAAATTGAGCTGCAAACTGAAGTATATCATATTACTTTGAAAACTTGCTTTTCCCATTGAAGGACCATACACCTAAACTATTTTTTTTGGTCTCCACCAAACTGATTAATTTAGCTGATTAATCGGGTACTTTTTTCTACTTTTGTTCGAACTTAATTAAAAACTAATCGATTATTAAATTTTATCTAGTATTCGTTTCAATAATAACTAACACTTATTCTCTGATTATTAAGTGTTAGGAATTCTGCTTATACCTTTGCATAGATTAACTGATCATCACAACCTGCAAAGTGGATGGAGTATTCTTCCTACATTTGGAGGAGAAACACAAAGATCAGAAGGAAATTTTCCAAAGTCAGAAAGCATATATGTGACAGAGCCACTTCCAAGTGGTTGGTTTGGAAGTCTCTGTTCCTACAATTCTCAAAGCCGGGGGGCAGAAAACTTTTTCTATAAAGGACTAGAGATTAGTAAATATTTTTAGTTGTGCAGTTCATACAACCCAAGGCTGCATTTACAGCACAAAAGCAGTCAAAGGCAATAAATAAATGAATAGGGTATGCCTGTGTTCCAATAAAATTTTATTTATAAAGACAAGTTTTGGGTTGTATTTAGCTTGCACCTACAGTTTTAAAACTTTGGCCGTTGTTTGCACAGATTCCCAAACCAATAATGATCAAATCTGAGCTCAAATTAGAATCACTTGGAGGGCTTTTTAAAACAGATTTGTGGGCCCTCTCTAAGAGCTTCTGGTTCAGTAGATCAAGGATATGTCCAAGAATTTGCATTTCTGTCAAATTCCAATGTTGCTAGCACAGGGCACACACTTTGAGAACCACTGTTATAAGTATACAGGACTTCAGTTGCTGACTTTAAGATAGAACACTATTCTGAAAACCTAAATCTATCTTGCTACATTTTTGGTGAATGCAAGCACCCTGAGATGATCATTTTAATCAAATTCTTGTCTTTGTTTCCTCCTTCTCTTTTATTGTGGGTCCATGAGGAGGTGGTGTGCATCAGAATCTGGAGGGAGGAGTGATAAGGAGAGTTATAGTGAATGTTGAACATAGATCGATGGTGCCTGTCTCTACCACCTACTCCATCCCTTTGTGCCTGTCCCTTCTCCATCTTTTGAAGATGAAACGTTTGTGACAAATTTTAATCTTGTCTTAGACAAGACTCAGACATATGCACACATAGCCACATATTTGCGTATGATATTTGATGTGAACTTTGAAGGTTATGGACTTAGGATAACATACCCTTACAGAATAACCAACTGAGCTTTCTACAGAGGTGATAAAATGCAATAAGTTATGCCAGAGTGAACCAAGAGATGGGAGAAATGGTGATTTTTCCAAGTGTTTTACTGGGCGTAAATGTGGAAGAAAAAGAACATTCACGGCACACAATCTCGGAGCCAGGTACTGGCCTTCCACGGAATTAGCATTCGTCATTTCTTCATGTTTCACAATGATGCTATAGTTTAGAAGATCTCATCACAGGGTAATTAAAAACAAAGACTCCTGAGTCATAACACCCATGAGTGAATTCCAGGTCTTTATTTACTGTATCTGTGATCTTGGGCATGATTTTACCCTCTCTTCTCTTCCTTCATAAAAGAGGATGTTAATTGAATCTCCTTTTTTTTCTTTTTTAAGACTTATGTATTTCTTTATTTGAGAGAGAGAGAGCATAGAGAGGGAGAGGGAGAAGCAGAATCCCTGATGAACAAGAAATCTGACTTGAGACTTGATCCAGCACTCTGGGATCTGAGCCAAAGGCAGATGCTTAACCGACTGAGCCACCCCGGCACCCCTTGATTGTATCTCCTTTAAAGATTATGTGAGGACTAAACGAGTTACTATGTGGACAGAGACTGATCACATGGTAAATAGTTATTAAAATGCCCATACTGTTGAATACATTTTATAATTAAGGAGGCTGAGTGTGAGAGAGATGGGCTGATGCATTCAGGGTGATTTTACATGTGTACGAATCACCAAAACAAGCTTTGAACCTGGCTGTGGCTGATTCCAAAGCTTTGGCGCCTGAGAGAATGGAAACACAAGCCAAATAAAAGGAGCATCCAATCCCTTTTAACAGGACAACAGGCTCGGGAACACACACCAAAAAATAATCCCAGTATCCAGAAACACAGAGAACTGTGCAGGTATACAGCTTTAGAGAGGAATAGGCTTCTGGGAGGGTGGGAGAGAAGGAAGAGTTGAGGTAGAGCCATGTCTGTGTGAGATGAGGAGAGAGCGTTGTGGTACAAAGTTATAAACGACTGCCTTGGATGTAAGAAAGGCCATTGGAGGCAAGAGAATGTTCCTGTGGCAAAATTAAGTCCACAAACTTAGGAGGACCTCCTCACAAACACAAACACATACCCAGAGAAACACACCACAAATAAAAAGAAAGAAAATCCCCAAATTAAAATAAAAGCCAAACAAATTATTTATTCAAACATTGTATAGAAAATATTGTCAAAATAACTTCTATTCCTCAATAATGATAAACGGGGAAAAAAATCATTATTCCTTCATCATTGTTTCTCCCAGACTCCAGTTATTTAGCTAAGTAGGGCAGAGGAGCTAAGGAGGGCCTGAGGTAGCTGGGAAAATATTAAGGAAAAAAATATTTGTGAAAATAACTTTACAAGCCCTTCTGTTTTCCAACAAGGGGCATATCTGTCCCCAGAGCCTTGCAGCTGTGCCTCGCACAGAGCGAGCTATTAGGTTTACAGCTCCCAGAAAATAGCTTCACACAGTTCTGATTGCACAGGGCCCTCTGAGGTCTTGCTGCAGGTTTGGTTTGGTTTCACAGTGATTTTATATTTCCTGTTCAAGGTTTTATTAGTTTTATATAGATACATAAGCATGAGGGGTCAAGGGGAAAGGCAGAAACACAAGACAATGGAATGGAATTTTTAAGCTGTAACAAGAGTTTAAGGGAATAAGATGTGGGAGGTTGGTGCAGGAGTCTGGACATTCAGGCCCAGATCCAAGCAAGGTCTGGTGCCAAAAATCCAGGCAGAGTGGACCCATTGCATCTCCCAACTTGTGCTCCCTTCCCTTACTTCTAGGTATGGGGATTCTCTTGCCAAAGCCGTTTTATTGTTGTAGATGTAGAGACCAAAGTTATTATAAGTCTAATTCAGCTGGTGATTAAGAGCATGGGCTCAGGAACCAAATTGCCTAAGTGTGAGTCCAGCCTCTCCACATGTAGCCATGTGATCTGGGATGCTAGTGTCCTCGTTCCTCATCTGAGAAGTGAAGACAACTGTAAAACTTAACCCACATAGTTGTATGTGCATATGAGTCTTATATATTTATGTATTTATTTTTAAAGATTGTATTTATTTATTCATGAAAGACATAGAGAGAGAGAGGCAGAGACACAGGCAGAGGGAGAAGCAGGCTCCATGCAGGGAGCCTGATGTGGGACTCGATCCCGGGACTCCATAATTACACTCCAGGCTGAAGGCAAGCACTAAACCACTGAGCCACCCAGGTGTCCCATAAGTCTCATTTAATAATAAATGAGAATCAAGGGGAAAATATGGTAAGTGAAAAATCTGATACATACACACACATATATATATTTAGAGAAGTACCAGGCATATAGTAAATGAGGTATATAATAAATTATGTAATAAAATACTTAAGACAGTACTGCCATAGTCTCAATAAGTATTATCTCTCAGTATTATGTTTATTTTTATTATCAATTTTATTTTAATGAAATGTTGATTTCCACAACTAATTAGTTTCAGGTCAATTTCCTTAAGTGTTGCCATATATGCTTCTAGTCTATTGCACTTGAATCATGGTTGAACCATACAGGTAAGCTTCAGATAATGAAGACTAATGCATGTATATTTATCTGTGGTCAACAACTCAATACCTTTAAATGTGAAGAAGTGTAGTCTAGAGCCCCACTAGGTGTGGAGCCCCCAGTTGGGACCTGACATCATGACCTGAGCTGAAATCAAGAGTTGTACACTCAACTGACTAAGCCATCCAGGCGCCCCTCAAGTGATACTTTATAAAATTCACTCATTTTTCTTCCCCTGTCAGCTTGCCAAGTGAGTGCTGAAGATGTGTAAGAACTGGAGGACATGTATTCAGGAATATAAAGGGTGATTGAGGCAAAACACTCCTGCTCTCAAAGGACTTACCACCTAATGGCGCAGAATGAGACACATGCCCACAAATCAATGCCATCCAAGATAGCAAGGAGAAAATAAAAGTGTTCAGAGGAGAGAGAGCCATTCCCTCAACCTGAAGAAATCAGGCCAAGTAATACACTTAACGTTGTTTTGCCACAATTTGTCCCTCCACAAAATGGAACTAAATTTCTTGCCACCTGGCTCTTAAGACTATGTTAAGGGCATAATGAGCCCATTAAAATAAAAGTGTTTTTGCAAGCAATATCCTACGTAATTGCTATTAATATCAGCAATAAAATCAGTATTCTGGTTATGAGTAGGTAGGTAATCCATTTGGGGTGATTCTACTTATTATTCTGTGTAATTCTTAGCATCAAACTGTCAATATAAGAGAAACAAAATGGCTCTCTTGGCTGACTTCACAACCAACGAGCCAATGCTCTTTGACATTGGGGCAAGAGGACCACATGTCGCTCTGTTTTCAGTTCATAGGCAGCATGGTAGAGGCGCAGAAAAAAAAAAAAAAGCTCCATCTCTGTCTCTCAGTCCACCATCCTGGGTTATTAACTAGAAGGGGTTAAAGGGTAAGAAAAGGGAATCTTCTGGAGAGATGTGGTCAAGTATTCTGAGAATAGCAAGCATCTGAAACAGAAATCTCAGTCTTACGCCATCCTTCTCATTATGGCAACAGATAGGAATCACACCTATCATTTTGTCCACTTACAGATTTTTAGAAGGTTTCTTTTTTCTGTTTTAAACAGATTTTTGAGTTTCTGGCCACCCAGATCCAGAGCTTCCTGTCTCAGTAGGGATGGCATCACAGCTCAGCTTCTGCCTTGGCACAGTCCCACTTCCTCTCCTTCTTTTCCACAAGTATTGCCCTTGGGAGCATTCCCTGATGAACAACCTACTTGCTAAACTTCATCTTGGTGTCTGCATCTCACGCAACACAACTTGAGATGTCTCTCACCACACTGCCCGTCAACCTGGTGGCCCATCTAAACAAAATACAATGCCCTTAGTCCCGTGAGCCCACCACGTACCCTCACCTCTATGTTCTTTTATGCATGTTCTGTCACAGTAAGCAGGACCTCGCACGTGGTACATGCTCAATAAACAGTTGTCGCTGTTGTTGTTTTTGAATGAATACACATCCTTGGATCCAGAAGACATCCTCCCTGCCCCTTTTCTGCCACCTTCCTTTTCCTGAGTAACTCATCCTCACCTTTTCAGATAATTCAGCCTGAAGGTCTTCTTTGCAAAGTATTTCCTTGGTCTTTCTTGGATTTCCTCTCACTCCCTTTACTCTATCAGAGATTTTTGTTGTACTGTGTTATAGTTGTTTACTTGCCTATTTCCTTCCACCCCCACACAAACCTAGATTTTTTAGCACCTTGAAGTCATGGCTGCATTTTTTTAACTGCTATTTAACCAGTGAATAGTAGATGCTCAATAAGTATTTGAAAATAAAGCTTAGATGACTGATCTCCTAACATGTATGTGCCTTAGAATCACCTAGAGAAATGTTAGAAATATAGATTCTTGTGCTTGATCTTGAGCGCAATGAATAACTCGAGGGTTAGGGTCTATTTCTGCATTTGAGAACGAAGTCCTCGCCTCGACTGTTTACTGTTTCTACTGAAAAGAGATGCATTTAGTGATACTTTCACTTTTTTGACATTCATTTTATCATCTACTTTTATTCAAGGCTAAGCTCTTGACCAAAGGATATATCAACTGATGATGCTTTTTCTCGTATGGGAAAAGATACCGTGCTTTACAAAGACCCAGTCTGGTGACTGAGCATGAGAGCTAGCAGAGATAGGTTGCCTCGAATGACTACTGGTAACTACCAGTCTCTGGCTGTACAACCTTGGACAAATTACACCCTCTCTGCGCCCCTCCATCCTCACCTGCAAAATGGAAACAACAATAGTCCTTATATCGTGAAGTGATTGAGGGTCAGGTGAGCAAATCCATGGGAAACCTTTAGAACTGAACTCGATGTGTAGGCAAATCTTAATTAGTGTTAATGATTTCTACTATGATTATGAGTACTATTTTTTATTATTGTTTTAGGAAATAACCTTCCAGAAACATGTAGTTATAAGGGAGTTATTGTAGAACTGTCAACGTGTACAAGTTAGGCAGGGGAATGAATAATAAAATTCACCGTGTGAGACTTTAATCTCAAGATCTGCGTTATCTTCCCATAGTTAGCTGCTTTTCCATGATCTCCTGGTTCCCGGTGCCTGAAGATTTTTGCACATTTTGTTTTCCTGTCAGGGCTTTCCAAGTGTAAACAAGTGTGCTCTACAGTTCACAATTCTACCAGAGACTTGGGTGAAGGATGTTTTTTATATCTCAGAGGTTTGAAATTGCACAATCCTTCAGGTATAGCATTTCAACTGAGAGTGGCCTGTTTTCTGAAAGCCAGCCTTTCGTACAGACAGTAGTATATCAATTTGTCACCAGCTTGGAGATCCTGGCAGAAAACTATGAGAATTACATACCTGTAATTTGGTTTTCTCATTATAGGGACCTTGCCTGTCTGGGTGCCGTTGAGTAAGGTCATTGACACTTAACAGAGAGCAGCTGGACTGGGGAACTTGATGCCAAAACTCAGCAGCCCCTCCTCTCCCCTCCGCCCCCACATCCCTCTCTGGCAGGAAATTACACCCAAACCACAGAAAACATTGCAAATGCTTGCATCCAAAGAGTTATAATTAAGTTGATCAGCTTAAATAAAAAGGCTGTGACCTGTTTTTTACTTTGTGTAAATAAGTCAGGTGAAATAATCCATTTTACTTGTCCCCAAAGTGTTCATCCACCTGAAGGCAAGAGAAAGCTTAGATTTCATAGGATTAATTTGGGCTAACCTTGAAAAAAGTTTGCACATAAAAACTCTCAAAAACATTACCATGGAAATCTGTGAGCTTTTTTCTCCTACAAAAAAATTAGTTCTCAAAGCCCCCAGTCCCAGATAAAGATAACGTAGAAGTTTGACCTGTGAAAGTCGGTACTATGTAAAAGATTTGAAAATCTGTCTTGCAGAAGATAAACTTGTTTTGGATCACTCCATAGGGTAGAACTAAATAAAATGGGTAGAAATATATGAAGAGAGACTCTTAGGGTTAATATGAGTTTGTGGTGTAAAGTGTCGTTGTATAACAGCTGGCATCCTATTTGCGTATAGCAAGGATACAATATTTGCTTAGGGATATACCCTGACAAAGGCTTGAGGAAGAAGGCGAGCATCATAGAGGATTATGTGTGGTGATCTCTCCTTCGTCCCCTCAAATTTTCAATAAAATAACTAAATTGATACAAAGCTAGTTTCTAGAGGATCTGTCCTAGAGATTGACAGAGAGGCTGGATGTTGCCTCCAAGACAACGTAGGATGGAAGAGAGGACTCATGTGTAGTAGCTTGCGTGTCAATGGACTGACACATGAGGAAGTAAGATGTCAGGAATTTGCAAAAATTGTAGAGAGGGCTCTGGACTTTCAGAGAAGTTCATGAGGAGTCAGCTTGAATCCCTGAGGGACAGGAAACCCTGGCTGTCAGTTTAGTAGCATGAGAGAAAGAACATTTCTACAGTGCTCTGCCAAGTCATACAATAACTCCCTCAGAGGTAGTAGGTCCTACTATGTTTCCTCACAGAGTTGCACTCTGGTCCCCTTGGGGACAAGTGAACTAGGAGACCAAGATAACCCAAGGGGCACAGATGTGAAGATGCAGTCCTGCTTAGTGTGCTAAGTGAACCCTCTGAAGGAGCCTTAGATTCAGCCTTGGAGGAAGACGATATCAGAGAAGGTTTCTCAGAAGAGACAACAGTGGGGTGGGGCAGGGGGTAAATCTGAACAAACAGTGTGTTCAAAATACCAGATTGGTACTTTGAGGGAACAGCAAACCATTGAGCATGGCTAAGTCACAGGGGCTAATATGAGATGCTTGTTCTGCCTGAAACAAGCCTAGGAAGGTAGCCAGGGGCCACATCACAGTTTCCAATGCCAGTCAGTCCAAAGCCTTTGGATTTTATCTTGAAGACTATGGGAAGCCATTGAAAACCATTAAGCAAGGGAGTAGTGTGCTTATATTTGGGGACAGGACAAAATACATCAAGTCTCTAGGCAACTGTTTGTTTTGCATAGTTTAGACATTTACTTGCCCAAACATCCTCCTTCTAGTCCAAGAACTCACATTTTCTCCAAGACCCACCTCTCCTATGAAATTCTATTTAATCATACCAATCCCTTTCTTTGATCCCTGTAGCATTTGTTTTTTGCTCCTGTTATCACTCTTCTCCTTGCACATTTTTGTTTTGTTTTGTTTCCCAATGTAAGCATTCTTCAAGTGTTATTTTGTATCTAAGTCTTTGAAAATCATTCCGGATAGAAGGATAGAAATCCAATGCCTACAGGAGACAGAGATATATGGTAAATGAATAAAGCAAACCAGGTACAATAGACATTTGTTTGCATGATAAACATGTAGTGATATGATTGACTCTTGAACAATGCAGGGGTTAGGGTTATATCCACCTATAACTTTTGACTGCCCCCCAAAACTTAACTACTAAAAGCCTTACTGATAACATAAACAGTCAATTAACATGTATTTTGTATGTTACGTGTATTATATACTGTATTCTGACCCAAAGTAAGCTAGAGAAAATAGACATTATTAAGAAAATCATAAAGAAAATACATTTATAGTACTGTTTTGTACTCATAAAAAAAATCTGTGCATAAGAGGACATGTACGCTCTAAACCCATGTTGTTCAAAGGCCAACTAGAATTTTTATTTCCATAAAGAAGATGTAAAACAAAACAAAACAAAACCCAACAACAAACAAAAGCCCAGGGAAGTGCTAATAGAGATGTAAGATTAACCACAGCCTAGAGGAGCAATAGGGAGTGGTGAGGCCTGTGGCCAAGGAGAGAGTCCATTCACTTTTATAAGAGTGGCAACCACTGCTTGATCCCAAGTGATTGTTAATATGCAGAATTGGAGGTCCAGCACATAAGATCTCTTGGTATAAAGAAAAAAAAAAACAACCCTTGGAAATTCAGATTTTATTTTTAAACAAAACTTTTTGAGTTTTATTTTTTTCCTTGGGTAGGAGATTCATCTTAACATGCATGCATTTTAAAACAGTAACAGGGTCTCAAACTGTTCCGAGCAGACATTAGACAAGCACAGAAGGTTGAAAATCCCTATTTAAGAAATGGAAATTGCAGTAAGAAATGGAGAAGTCACACACATATGGTGGGGTGGTAGTTTATCCTGCTCCCTCAAAAGTTAAATCTAAACTTCATTCACATTTTTTTTATTATGATATTCTGATCTGATGCTCGGTTGTGTTGAGCAGAACTGGGCCTCCCCACAAAGATTGTTGGTTCCTGCCTCTTAACACAATAGCTCTGAGCAAATGGAAGAGGCCCCTCCAAAAGATCTCAGCCCAATCCCTTGATGGCCAGTGAAGCTTCCTCTTCCATTTGGATTTACTTTTCCCAAAAGGCACATCTCAGAGGAAGACTAGGCCCCTGCAAATGGTTGATAGATTTGGGGGCAGTTGTTTGAATGTGTTTTCCCTTTGATTCCTGTACTCAGGCTGGACTTCTCCTTCTCACATTTCTTCCAGAAAGAGGTGAAGTCTTAGGACGTGACAGGAGCCACAGGTCTATGGAAATCCATATTTGGAAATGAAATACCCTGATATTTAAAAGTTGACTCCAAATCTTTCCAAACACTGGAGTCTAATACCAGCATATCAGTGAGGCAGATATATGACACAGACCTCCAGATTACAACTTCTGTCATATATATTTGTACTGCCATGAGGTCTAGAAACTTGCTTGATAAACATAATTTGAAGACAAGGTGCTCTGACTCCTGTGATTTTTTTTTAACACTTTTGTCTCTCTCATTCACTTGGCTCTTACTTTGGGTTGCCTTTCTTTGCTATTGAACTTTAATGCTTATTTCTAATTCCCTCAAATAAATGGGACCTCCTGGACAGCAGAAGCCATCTCTTGAGTGTCCTTCTGTCTCCAGACCCTAGCATGGTAGTTTTCACTTTGTAGCGGCATCATAACAACTATAAAAACTAAAATTTATTTATTTATTTATTTTTTTTTTAAATCTTTTTTTTATTTTTTTATTTATGATAGTCACAGAGAGAGAGAGAGAGGCAGAGACACAGGCAGAGGGAGAAGCAGGCTCCATGCATCGGGAGCCCGACGTGGGATTCGATCCTGGGTCTCCAGGATCGCGCCCTGGGCCAAAGGCAGGCGCCAAACCGCTGCGCCACCCAGGGATCCCAAAAACTAAAATTTATTAATTGCATACTACAGACATTATGGGTAGTGGCCTAGTCATATTATCTCACTTGTTTCTTAAAAAAGCATTACAAAATAACTATGGGTATTTTGATTCTTATTTAGAGATGAAATCCAAAGGTAGGAAAGAAACCTGCCCAGGCTCATGTAGTTAGTAAGGTATGGAGTTGGGACTCGAACCCAGGAAGCGGGTCTCAGGAAGTGCTGTTCTACTGCTAACAATGCCTGGTGATGGTCCCATGAGGTGGATGATGTCAGAGAACTTGAACTTCCCCCTGCCTCCCTTAAACTCTGCTAATCCTTGATAGTTAATTCATTTCAGATAACTTTCAACATAATAATGGCAGTGCAAAAAAAGAAACTGGAGTGATCTTTTGGCCTTACAAAGACAACTGTTGTGTGGTTACTTGAACCATCTTTAAAGAATGGTTTGTAAGATATGGACTCACAAAGACGTGTCCTGATCTCTTGCATATTTGATTTAAATCGTATGATTTGGCTTCAATTATATCCTCAAATATTTTTAAAATACTAATTTTTTAAAACCTGCACATTCATATTTGATTTGAATGTAATGGCTTAAATTATATCTTCAAATATTTTTAAAACACTAATAAAAAAAGAAAGAAAAAAAGAAAAAAAAGCCCTGCACGTTCAAATAGAACTTCAACCTACTAGATGTCTCCAATGTGCTACTAATAGTCTCCCTGATTAACCATATAATAAATACATGTTATATATTTGAACATAAAGTACATTTATACTAATAAAATGCCACTTTTCTCTGCTTTACATATTGGAGTTCTGTGTCAGATTTCGTTTGCATAATGCATTCTGCTCTGTGAGAAAGTTGGAAAGCTTCTTCTCTAATATATATAGCTTCTTACTAAGTCAGTCCCTGCTCTCCTGCCTAATTACACATGCCTGAATAGTCAGTAGGGGCCGATTAGCATTGTATTATATTTATGGAATCTAAGACACAATCAATCGTAAGGTGTACTAGTATTTTATATACCACAAGGAAAGAAAGACACTCCCATCGAAAGTCTAGCATGCAATCAATTCTGACATGTTAGAGTTTTAAAAAATGAAGTTCTCAAATCAATAGAATATAGTAATTAAGAACTTGAATTCTGAGATCAGATTCCCTGGGTTTGAAATCTAGGCATTCTACGTACTCTGACCGTCAGCAAATCACTAAGCCTCTATCTTCATCTGCAAAATGGGACTATTATTACAATCTAATTCTGAGGGCCATTGTGAAGGTTAAATAAGAGATAAAAGTGCAAGACCAGGGGACTTGGGGTCTAGTAGGACCTTGATAAATGTCTGCTATTGTCATTAGGGGTCCGAAGAAAGCCCTTGATTTTACGACCTGATTGGATAGGCTTGCTCCTGTTAGGTGCTGGGCAGAGTCTAGCAATCTATGCTTCTCTTTTTAATCTCCTTTTCAGAAGCTCTTTACTCTTAGTCAGAAGAGTGAGCACACATCTGATTGAATGGGCTTTTATCCCTAAAGGAGAAGGTTTGCCTGATGATATAAAGCTCTGTTCAGATGCCAATTTAATCTCTTCTGATGGAGAGGTTTTAGAAGCTTTTAGCCCTCCTTGGTGACCTCCATATCGCACAAATAGATTTCTCCTGCTCTCGTGTCCTACAACCCCCGAGTACTTTGGAAGGATGGAGTAGGCTTTCCTTCTGAAGTGTTGGTCATGAGTGCCGTGGTGGGAAGGTTTATTTCGATAAATGATGAAAGAGTTCAAATTTTGGAGCTAACTTTAGCTGTAGATCTTTGGTTCAAAGTGAAAAAATAAAAGTTCTTGGACTATTTGAACTGTATATACTAATCATTTCATATGAAATTTTTATGTGGATAAATAGGAAAGTGGCAACTCTATTCTTAACATCCTGTCGAATGCTGAACATGCCTTTCCAACTGCCTGGTAGTTACCACCAACTCATCATATCTCAAAGCAGATGCATGGACTTCTCCAAACACAAGTAAAACAGGGTGGGCTTGACTATGCTGGTGTAACAAATAGAACAAAAGCCTTATGTCACCAACCAGCAGACAGTAGGTGCCTCTCCTCAGTACCCCTTGACAAAATTATCTGAGCTCCCTCCATTGCAGGGCCACACCATCAAGTACACCTTCCAAGTTTGTTTCTGAAGGAAGAGAGACTGTGAGGTCACCTCAAATGTTTGTGGGACCAGGACTTTCAGTGGCTTATTTCACTTCCACCCACATTCCATTAACCAGAACTCAGTCACAAACCCCACCAAGCCTGTTGATTCTTACTTCAAAGGTATTTCCTTTTTGTCCACCCTCATTTGACACTGGTCTTTTACAGATACTCTTCATCTTTCATCAGTACCACCAAAGTAACTCCTTAAGAGATCTGTATATCTTCTCTCTCTTTTCCCCTGTCCCTGAACATATATCCCTCACATTACTGCTTGCATTAGCTTTCACAGACCTGATCTCATTCCCCTGACTGAAAACAATTTATTTGCCTGTAGGATAAGAACTATGTTCCTTACATGATTAACAGGTACTGTCAGTTGCTAGTGAGCCTGTCCAGGCTACCTCCCATTGACTTCCTTATGTATAACTCTATCCAACATACCTGGATTTCTTGTTTTCCTGGAAATTTCCTTATTCTATGCATGGTCTCACATCAGTCAATATTTTTGTCTTTTGAAGGCCTACTGTTAGTCAAGACACCATTAGGTGTTTCCCTTCTTCTGTTAAGCCTTTCTCAATTCACTCAGTTGAAATGAAATGATCATCCAAAGAGCTCCTAAAGCACATTTGAAAGAACCCTTATTTCACACTTATTCATTCCTTGGGTGTTTAATGTTAACTATGTAAGGACTTGTCTTCCTGACCTGACTGCTTGCTCTTTAAAGATCTGCTGTAGATTCTAAACCCTTTATATCTACAACACCAACCTCAATGTGTTGGAGACAGTAGGTTCAATACATGTTTAATTTTTAAAACTCTTAGTAACTGCTAGAACTAAAAGATACCACAAAATTTAAAATGTAAGGTTGTTCAATATATTTTCCTCTCTAACATGACACTAAAGCCCCCAAAGCAGAGATTTGTTGTGATAATACTGACGTAATCTTTAATTTCCTTAATTTATAAAAGTATGTTCAAGATGGAAAACAATGAAGGGTGTTGTCATTTCTGCATGATACAATTTGGTTCTTTAAAGTCCGAAAGCTCTCCTGGCTGATGTTAAAGAAACATTCCAGTAGGTGACTAGCATTCACCAATTGAATCCCAAACCACCATCTATATCTGCCTCTGCTCCGCTTAACACATTTTCTCTATTCTGTGTCTTACCAAAAACTATGGTTTTCAAACCTATCACTTCCTTCTGGCTCCATTTCTGTCACCCCATTCTCCCAAACTCATGACCTTTTTAGTCCTTAACTAAATATTTTCTTTAATGGATCTATTGACTAAATGGCTTTATTTCCTCACTGAATTCATTGTCATTTGGATGAAAATTCAGTTTTTGAAGCATAGTGAGGAAATAATAAAATAATAAAGGTGTATCGGTAAGATTCTTTGGACCAGAACCAGCAATGAGCTCTAACTCTAACCAATATAAACAATATGGCAAGTTGTTTATTCTCACAATAAAAGCCCAAAAGTGGGATCCCTGGGTGGCGCAGCGGTTTGGCGCCTGCCTTTGGCCCAGGGCGCGATCCTGGAGACCCGGGATCGAATCCCACATCAGACTCCCGGTGCATGGAGCCTGCTTCTCCCTCTGCCTGTGTCTCTGCCTCTCTCTCTCTCTCTCTCTCTGTGACTATCATAAATAAATTTTAAAAAATTAAAAATAAATAAATAAATAAATAAATAAAAGCCCAAAAGTAAGATGAGCTCCATATCTGCTTTTTAGCAATTTTCTTGGCTCAGTCCTTCTCTGTATTTGCTTCATCCTTGACCCAGTAGAAAAATAGTTATAGTAATTCCAGGCATCACACTAGACACAACAACATTAAAAGAAAGGAGGAAACTGTTCTTGTGTTTTCTTTTTGCAGCAAGGAAACCTTTCACAGAAGTTTCCCAGAAGATTTTAGTCATGTTTCATTGGCAGAAATAGGTCACATTTCTGTCAAGGGGAATGGGATTACCCAACTGGTTAAAACTAATAATTTGGGATGGAGTGGATTTTAAGGGGTCAACCACAATCATTACTACAAAGGAGAAGGCAGGGAAGAAATAGGGAAGAAAGAAGGCAGAAAGGAAAACCAAACTGGAATTAGCCTTCTCATTAGGCAAACTCACCCTTTATAAACCATTACTATATCTCAGTTGTGTCTCTAAATTTCAGAGAACTTCACTTAGGAAAGTGAACTTTTAGGCGCTTCGGCAGAGGAATGAGATCTCTGGAGGTTCATCCTGCATTTAATGCTTGCATCTATAAGACATCTATGTCACGTTCACTCATAGGTCATTGATCAGAACTAGTCATATGGCCCAACTAACCACGGCAAGTAGATGGCAGGAAATTCAAAACTACCACACACCTCGAAGGCAGGAAGCTAGAAAAACTTAGTGACATACTCCACCAAATATGCAGCCCATTCAGACAACCCCCAGATCATAGAGGCTTATCACAACACAGGTTTATTTTTCATCCCTACTGTATGCTCATCCAGGAGTTGAAAGTGAGTTTTCCTTTTGGAGTCACTCAGTGACCCTAACTAGTGACCCTGAGGTGATATCTGGACACATGTTTTCACAACCATCATAGCAAAAGAAAGAGTATGTGGCACACTATGTACTGTCTGGAAATGACATTTGTCATTCTACCCACATTTCATTGGCAAAGAAAATCATATAGCCACGCCTAATGCCTAAAGAGGAAGGGGAAGTGCAATTCTTTCCTGTGCCCAGAAGCAGAAAGCTAAACTATCTGGTACACTGCACTTATGAATAACCTGTTTACTTCTATTTCCCCAGCATGTCATCTTGGGTTTTCCCATAACTTCTCTGGCTGTTATCAAGTAATAAATAGTTTCTGTTTTGTGGTAGCAAATAGTTCGTTCCAGTGTAATATCAGAACTCCAGGTCTATTTGATTTAAAATCTCACCACATACTCAGTTTGGGGTTTGGAAGACTTCAGTGGGTATTTGTGTATGAGAGATAGAGGCTTGATCACTTTTTCTCTTTTTGGGTATACTTCTACTCCCACTCATTACTGACCCACTCTTTGAACAAATAGTTATTAAGCACCTACTCTACCAGATACTGTTCTAGATGCTGAAGACATGGAAATGAACAAAATAGACAAAGTTTCCTATCTTTAAGGAGTTTATATTTTAATAGATAAATACTAAATTAATTGTATAATAGGATAGTGATAAGTTCTAGAGTAAAAAATATAGTAGAAAGGGGGTTAAGAAGTGTTAGGGAGTGCTAGCTGGTTAGGTAGGGATGTCCAGAGATGGTAACCTTTAAGTAGAAATAAAGGTAAATGAATGGACAAACGGAAGAAAAGTTTCTAAGTCAAAGGTGAATAAATGCAAAAACTCTGGAGTGGAACATGACCTGGTTCATTTGCAAAACAGTGAGGAAGACAGTTCTGTTAGAGCAGAGTGATGGCAGGATGGGGAGAGTGGAAAGACGTGAAGCCAACGTGTAAAGAGAGACTAAGATCTCATGGAGCCTTGTAGGTCAATGTGAGACACTGGAGAGCTCTGAGTAGAGAAATAGCATAATATGGTGTGGGTTAAGATCATTTAGCTGCTGTGATTAGAATGGGTGGGAAAAGGAGCAAAGCCAGGAAAAGAGAGACCTATCAGGAGACTACTACAGACATCAAGGTGAGAAGTGTTGGTGGTATGAAAGTTGTGAATCCTTTTATTTTTCAAGCCTCTCAGGGCCAAGACCAATGATGAGGGAGGAGATAATAATTGAGGCATTCAGGACAAGAAAAAGTTTTACCCAACAGTTGGAATCTCCTAGAATACTCTCTGGGTGTGATAGAGGCCAAGTGTTGAATCTTTCTCTCCCAAGGCACCTTTGTGGGTTTTTAGGGATTTCCTGTTGCTGGTGATTTCACATCTGCATTTTCCTTGATAGAAAATCAAGGTCCCACCAGCTGGTTGGTAACATCTGACTCTCTCCACCAGCTTGTGGTTTCTGGCTGTTCAACTGTCTCTTGGTTTGGACTACTCAGCTCCTCTATAATTTTCTCTTAGGAAATCTAGGCAGGTCAGCTCCTATTTACAATGTCTAAATTTCCCAATAAGGGACTCACTTATCAATTGTCCTGCTGCAACCCAGGAAGTTCTGGCCATTTCTAAGGTTGCCTGGTCTACTGTGCCACCCAAGGGCAACAAGCCAACTATAGCCTCTCATCTTTATAATGAGCTCAAAATACTGGTTCCCAGTGTCCTTCAGTCTTCCAAGAGACGTTGGGACTGCAAGCCACTCCTTGAAATTTTGAGGTGAAGGGAAAGCATGTCTTTCCCCTCTCCTCTTGGTAGGGAGAAGAGAAACATAGCATACAGACAATTCCCTGAAAAGATTCTTCTTACCAGCTTCTTCAAATTCAAGTTTATTTCTTGTCTTACACAGACAGGGAGGGAGTAATGGATTAATTCTGGAAGAACACGCTTCTCATTCTTAGATGGTGCTGCAGAAATATCCTGCCACCTAGTTTTATGAGATAGATCATTCATCATCTGCTTACAGAGATTCCAGGTCTCAGGAAAAGTTGGATTAAATATCTTCTTATATTGTAAGCATGGGGTTGGGACTTATGAGGCATGTGAGACTCTTAGGGCACACAATTTAAAGAGGCTTCACTCTCAGGGATGTGCAAATGCAGGGTTGGCACTTCATGACCTGATTGTGAGCCTCCTTAAATTTTATGTCCCACATGCCTCATTTGTATCTCCTAGTCCTGATCTTGACAAGCAAACAGAAGCCCAGCAGAGCTAATTTAAGCAGAAAAGGTGTTTGTTAAAAAGACATTTTGGGGTGACTCATAGAATCACAAAGAATGCTGGGGGAATAGGTTCAGAGGCTACATGGTGAGGAACAAGGCTCCAGATATGCCACAGGTGCAGTGGCAACATCCCACACTGTTCTGCTAGAGACACACCCAAGTGTGGACTGCCCACCACACGGGGTCTGGACAGCAGACGAATTCCACTGAAACCACAGTCTCTGTTGTTTTTGGAAACAGATTTAATCACTGCTGCTACTGCTGTCACTGTCACTGTCACCATGGATTCTGAGCAGTCCCTGCTTCATCACTTCACTAGCTTTTAAGTCAGAGTCTGGGCAAGTGATCTGAATGGCACAGTCTCTAGGTCATGTGTCCAAGGTGCAAGTCATTCTGAGAAAGTGTGTTATCAGCCATTTTCACCTTCCATACAGGAGATAGGCTTAGATTCCTAGGTGGGAGATTCCTCAAATATATTAAGAGAATTTCGATTTCTGGGTAGCCAAAAATTAACAATGGGTGACAATCAATCAACCAATAAATAAATACCGTGAACCAACTGGTAGTGCAGAATGTTCTGGAATGAAGCAAAAATGGAGGTTAATAAAGAATGAAAAAGGGGTGATCTACTTGCAATACAGTGGTCAGTGAGGGACTTAAGCTAGACTTCAGGAAGGAAGGATCTGGCTATGGCAAGGCTGGTTACAGGTGGAGGACAGAACCAATGCAAAGGCCTCTAGGATGAGAAGGACCTTGGTGTGTTCCTGTAACTACTAATACCTGGAGTATAAATGAAGAGACTTTTAGGTCAGGGAATAGATTAATCTAATTTCTTTCTTTCTTTCTTTCTTTCTTTCTTTCTTTCTTTCTTTCTTTCTTTTTTTTTTTTTTTTAGAAAATCACATTTGCTGCTCTCTGGGGACAGAGCTGGTATGGGAAGAGTCAGACCAGAGATACTAGTTGGGTGGTTGTTAAGGTACTCTGAAGGGAAGAAGATAGCTCAAATAAGGTAGTGACAGCAAAGCTGGAGATAAAAGTCTGGACTTCTTGTATGTAATTGGAGACAGAATCAGTTATTTGAATATGGGAAATTAGGAGGAAAGAAGAATCCTATATCAGCACCAGGTTTCTGGATAGAGTCAGTGAATGGATAGCTATAACTTTTACTAAAATGGAGAAGTGGAAACCAGGCATGGTGGTAAAAGTTCAAGAGTTCTAAATGGGGCATGTTCAGTAGGCAATGTCAGTATGTCATCAAATTGGAAAGGCTTCAACTCAAGCTGTTAAAGTACCTCAAGAGTTGCAACAAACCAATTTGCAAACAGTTTTAAGTAAAATCGGTATTAAACATTCCATGACGTTTGGAGTCCAGAAACATTATGTTGGCTTTTGTCTTGGTATTTTTTTCTTTTATTTTTAAAAATAACGAAATGTTTTAAACATACCGAGAAGCAGAGGAATAGAAACTTATAAGACACCTGTATATCCACCATCCAGATTTAACAAATGTTAACATTTTACTATATTTGCTTTAGATCTTTTTAAAAATAAATAGCACTGTACACACACAGCTCTACTCCCTCATCCTGTTCCTCTTAACCGTATGATACCATTTATATAAAATTCTAAAACATTCAAAACAATTCTATGTATTTTTAAGGACCACTGCATATGTAGTAAAATTATAAAAACAAGAATGTGAGGACACGCCAACAGCAGAACATATTTTTTGTTTTTCTAATTTAGATTAAATGTAGTTCAATCCCCACACATCAGGGGTTCCAAGAAATCACATCTCAGTCGTTTTGGAGAATGGCTTTCCTCCTCACTTGAAATCTTACAAGAAGTCTGCTATGATAACTCAGGAACATTGGAGAGAACCACTAGCTTTCAGTTCACTGGGGTCACATCTAAGATGCTCATTGTCCAAATCTACACAGACCCCTTGAAAGCAAGAAGGCTGAATCTTCACAGCATCCACTCCCTTATGCCAAATGTGCCTTAAGAATCTGTTTCAAAGCTCCCAGTGTCACCAACACTTAGTGTTCAGTCCCAGTATCTGTGCATCCCCCATCCCAGAGATCCCAGAACCTTAGCACAATTGCCTAGGCACAAAGCAAAAGACCTAGCACCCCATTCCACCCCCCAAATTTAATTCTCCCCAGAGTTAAACCTTCCTTCTGTTCCTTCAATATCCCATACCTTCAACTTCGGGACAATACTGCTCTCAGCTACTAGCTTAACACACTAAAGGTTTTTTAACTCCTCCTTTCAATATTAAGGAAAGCTGGCATTCAGGGTAACAAGTTCTGTCAACCCTCGAAGAAAAACAAGTGTCTTTCCTTCTTCCCCAAAAAGCTCACAGCCAAAGCAGTAAGACATCATTCATTTCTCAGATTACCTTGTTCTACTGAATGCAGTTTCCCTCTTCTGCCTTTGGACCACACTCTCCTAAGGAGCTCACTTGGGCTGTTCCTGACAGTCACTTCCAGAAGGTTCTCTTCTAACACCATATTTTGTCCTCCTCAGAAATAGTAAACAAATGCCTGGCCCCTGTCATCTCGCTATTTTTACTACTTACTACTCTTGCTTTCACCACACGGTCTCTTCTTTGCATTATATATATATATATATGATTTTATTTATTTATTCATGAGAAACACAAAGAGAGGCAGAAACACAGCAGAGGGAGAAGCAGGCTTCCTGTGGGGAGCCTGATGCGGGACTTAATCCCGGGACCCTGGGATCACAACTCAAGCCAAAGGCAGATGCTCAACCACTGAGCCATGCAGGGGCCCCTCTTCCTTGCATTTTTGATCTCTTAATAATTTCAATCATTTTCTATTCTTCTCAGAAAGCACTTCACTTTTGTTCTTCCATCTCTTGTGTTTTGGTGGTGAACCAAAACATTACCCAGTGAATATAGAAGGGAGTTTCTATCAATATAATAGTACTAAGAAAAGGAAAATAAAATACATTTTGAAATGTTAAACCTTTTGCCCACCCATCCCTCACAAAAAGAAACACAAAACAAACAAATGCTCTAACCTATTCGAACCAGTAACAGCATTGAAAAATCTACCTCCAAATCTCTGCCAGAGTTATTGGTACCTATATCCTCATTATTTTCTAACTAAACCTGCTTTTCTCAGGCAACAGCTAAGCAAAAGAATATGGTTTCTGACTGAATTTCATTGTCAAAATATACCCATTTTGACAAAAAAGAAGTTTCTACTTAGTCCATTGAAAAGTTGCATTGCAGGATGTTGAATAGACTGGGGACCAACCCACCACTTATGGCATTATTTCTCTGACACTGATGGGTTTCCAGTCCCCTTGAAATAAACTTCAGCAACATAACCCACTGGGGACTCCACAAACACAAAGTCAAGTGATAAAAACAAAAATTCATACTCCTAGAATGGAAATATTTAACTTTCCTGGAAATATTTCATTTCAGCATAACTGTTTTATTTCAATTATCAGATAACTATCTAAATGGCTTTCTTCCTCATAACTCTTCCATTTACAGGGAAATATTAACTGAGCACATATTTAGGGCTCTCAGAACTAAGGAAACATATAAGTGAAACACCAGTTTTTTAATAGATGACTTCTTTCTTGTTTTCATGTCCAAAGTTACTAAATAACAGAAGTGGAATATTTAGTTATTCTTAGACT
This sequence comes from Canis lupus dingo, assembly GCF_003254725.2. Classification (NCBI taxonomy): domain Eukaryota; kingdom Metazoa; phylum Chordata; class Mammalia; order Carnivora; family Canidae; genus Canis; species Canis lupus. The sequence goes on from NC_064265.1 coordinate 24,350,518, forward strand.
GAATTCATCAAAAGAAGTTCATAACTACAAGCTTCCCACATTTTTAAAGCTTTTAAAAAATAATATAAGTTCACTTTTTGTAATCGTCATGCCTAGAATATGTATAGAACACAATAGACATGAAATAAATATTTGAGAATGGAAAATGATCTGCTGAAAATACTTTTAGATTGCCTTGCCTAAGGGGGAGAAAAGATCATTCACAATCTCTTCGAATCCCTACATTGTATTTTCTCAGCAGCATGGTGGTGGTATTCCACGTTCCCTTTTTCCCACACTCTCCCAACCCCAAATCCCTAAAAGGCTGAAAGCAGGAAGGCAGGACTGGACAAATCAAATGTCTCATTAAGAATGCCTGAAGAAATATGCCTAAAGATGAAATTATAGCTCTTAGACCAGCACTCAAAACCCTGGAATAAAAGAAAAGAGAGAAGGAGGGGGTAGGGGCAAAATTATGCGATTTGACCGTGGTTACTTATCCAGCAAATGTTTCTGAAAGCTACTAACTACTAATTGTGGTAAAGGTTTTTAAGCCGGGAAATGGCGAGTCTCTCTCTCTCTCTCTCTTTCCTTGACGCTCTGTAATTCATATGTATTTTGGGGATGGCACTATGTCTTAAATACAATAATATTTTAGAGAAATTTGAACTCTGTAAGTTAACAGGTATGCCAATTTGGGGCCATAAAAGAGATACAACTCCAGAGATTTCGAATAATTTAATAAGGCGTAACCATTTTTCTGAAGTTCTGTGGTATTTTTTTCATCAGCCTGAAAAGCTCTACCATGTGGCCTAATTCAAGGCTGCAGGCAGGAGAAATTACCGACTTTATTATGCCTGCCTGGTGCTCTCCAGTAAAAGCGTATGGCACCAGGCATTCTCATTCTGGGAGGCTCTGTAGAAAGCTTTTGCCCTGACAGATCTCCACTGGTTTCTTGTGAAAAGCAACAGAGAAGGAGGTTATGTTCCATTGTGTACCAGGCTTAGAGGTTTGTGTCCCTCTCTTTGCCTTAGAAAAGGCCCACAGCAGGGCCTAGTCACACCCAAGTCATAATGGCCCTTGGGCCACTGAATGCCATTCAGAGTTTGCTGAAGAGAGATTAATGTTTATTATTATTGCCATTAATGCTATTACTGTTATTGTTGTTATTATCCATTGCTTATTGGAAATGAGCATTCTGTGGTCTTTTCAAACATTCCACTGCTTTTCCTGCAGTGTGTAGAATAGCCAGTCACTTATCTACAAGAGAACAAAGGGTAAAAGGGAAGCCATTGCTTCTCCCTACACTTCTTTAGGTGCAACTGGACTTGTGTTTTTATTTGCTCAGATAGATAAGAAAAAAGAAAAGAATGGTGCATTAGCTACAGTTTATCTGGCTCCTCTGAGGAACTAAACCCCCAAATCCCAGTGGCTTAATGTAATACAAGTTTATTTCACACATCCAAACCCTAAGCCAGGTATTACTGATGGGCAGACAACATTCTTCTAAGCACGGAACCAAGAAACTGGGGGGGCCTTTCATTTGGAGGCTACTGAGTTCACATTGATGGTTGACTCCACGCTAGCCAGATAAATCAGACATGGGAGGTCTTAAAGTAGTACACCCTACTTCTGCTGACCTTCCACTAGTCACACTGAAGTGCAAGGAGTCTGGGAAATGGAGTCTACTGAGTTGTAAAGACAGGATTGGAGCTTGAGCAACCCTTGTTCATTAAGACTTGTTCATTAAGTGTCAGGATGTTGAGTCAAAGTACATGGGGGCTCACTTATATATGGAATCTAAAACTATTGAATTCATAGAAACAGACAGTACAATGGTGGTTGCCAGGGGCTAGGAGAATGGGGACTGGTCAAAAGGTACAAACTTTCAAAAAAAAAATGTAAAAATAATTTTTTTAAAGGTACAAATTTTCCCTTGTAAGATGAGCAAGTTCTGGGAACCTAATGTACACCATGGAGACTATAGTTGACAACATTGTATCATATATTTGAAAGTTGCTATGAGAGTAGAGCTTTAATGTTCTCACCATAACAACAACAACAAAATAGTAGAAGGATGTGTTAACTACCCTTATTGTGGTGAACATTTTGTGATATATATGTGTATCGAATCATCACATTGTAACCCTTAGATTTACACAATATTATATGGTAATTATATGTCAATAAAGCTGGGGGGAAAGTACATGAGGGTTCTAGGTAAACTTCCCTTAGAAGGTGACATTTGTGTGGATAGATAGCACAGTGGGAGCAAATCTAACAGCTTTTTGAAAGTTGGACATACTTGTGGTTATTGTTTCAGAGAAATCAGCATGAGCTTTTCTAAAGGCAAGTTCCTCTTGAAACAACTTTTACATTTTAAGCAGTCAATAGTACAGTGCTAGATACAGAACAGTCTCTTAAGTGCCAATGTCTTTTATCTGGGGCCATTGAATTTCTAAAGAGAAAAGCTCCTTTCTAGAGGTAGACATCTGGCTGCTTGGGTTCTGCTTGCCCTAGTGAGAGGTAGGGAGGTCAGCTCCTCCAAATACAGATTTCCAATCCATTTCCTCCAAGTTTTAGCCCCTAAATGCACCATATTGATGCATCTGAGCTTGTAGTGCACATTATTTCTCCTCCTTTCTGTATTCCTCTTTATAAAAACTCTAACCTGTCCCTTCTCCCAATTCATTTTGTCAACTCCCATACCTCTAACGCTTTGCATCTCCAAAATTTTATTGAAATTTCTCATTTGATGATGCCTTTTCCATTCCTTGTTCTGGTGGATTTATTTATTTATTTATTTATTTTTTTTTATTGGTGTTCAATTTACTAACATACAGAATAACACCCAGTGCCCGTCACCCATTCACTCCCAACCCCCGCCCTCCTCCCCTTCTACCACCCCTAGTTCGTTTCCCAGAGTTAGCAGTCTTTACGTTCTGTCTCCCTTTCTGATATTTCCCACACATTTCTTCTCCCTTCCCTTATTTTCCCTTTCACTATTATTTATATTCCCCAAATGAATGAGAACATATAATGTTTGTCCTTCTCCGACTGACTTACTTCACTCAGCATAATACCCTCCAGTTCCATCCACGTTGAAGCAAATGGTGGGTATTTGTCATTTCTAATAGCTGAGTAATATTCCATTGTATACATAAACCACATCTTCTTTATCCATTCATCTTTCGTTGGACACCGAGGCTCCTTCCACAGTTTGGCTATCGTGGCCATTGCTGCTAGAAACATCGGGGTGCAGGTGTCCCGGCGTTTCATTGCATTTGTATCTTTGGGGTAAATCCCCAACAGTGCAATTGCTGGGTCGTAGGGCAGGTATATTTAAATAATAGTCTTCATTTCTTGAGAGGTTTTTTTAAAAAATGCAGATTCCTTGGCTTATTACTTGAAAATTCAAATAAAGTAAATCCGGCTTAGAACTTAAGTTTATCTTATGTTACGAAAAAAAATAACATACACACACACACACAAAAAAAGAAAAACACAGAAAGAATATAATAAATCCTCATGTGGCCATTACCTGGATTTAATAATTATCAAGACTTAAGATATTTTTTCCTTGCTGAAGTGTATTAAGGCAGGCCCAGATATTGCATCATTTTGTCCCTATATAGGGCAATATGCATCATTAAAAACTAAGACACTTATATAACCATAATACCACAAAATTAACCATGTTTATCTGGAATCATCTAATGTTCAAGTCCACAATCTAATTTTCATGATTGTTTTTAAAATTTATCTATAATTAGTTGTTCTTCAAATTCTTCAAACACAGAGAAAGAAAATTGTTTTTTTTTTTTTTACAAAACAAGTATAGATGAATAGCAAAGGTGATGAAGATCACCCAATAAAAGACAATTTTTAGATCAATTTCACTTACCAATGTCAACTGACAAAAACTGTCATGAAAACAGCAACCATAAGAAAACTGAAATGACTATACTAATAATCAGACAAAGCATTTTAATACAAAAAGTTATAAAGAAGGATATTTAATAATAATAAAAGAATCAATTTATCACAAAGATAAAACATAGTCTAACATATAGGCACCTAAAAATAGAGCCCCAAATACATGAAGCAAAAACTGACAGTATTGAAAGGAAAAATAGGCAACTCAACAATAATAGCCAGTAGCTATAACACCCACTTTCAGGAATGCATAGGTCAAGTAGGCAGAAAATAGAACAGTTGAACAACTGTAAAGCAAATATCTAACAGGCATCTATAGAATTCTCAACCTAATAATAGCAAAATTTATATTCTTCTCAAGTGCACAGAGAACATTCTCCAGGATAGGCCATAAAATAGGCCTCAATAAATTTAAAATGATTGAAATCATTCAAGTATGTTTCACAACCACAATGAATTGAATACAGAAGGAAATCAGAAATTCACAGATATGTGGAAATTGAAACACACACTCCAAAAAAACATGGGTCAGGAAAGAAATCACAGGAAAATTAGAAAATACTTTGAAACGAATGAAAATCAAGATGCAATTCCCAAAACTTGTGAAATGCAGCATCACACCACATAGTGGGAAAATGATACCTGAAAACACTACATGAAAAAAGAGGAAAGATTCAACTCGATAGCATAATCTTCTACTTTAAGAGACTAAAAAAAAGAAAGAAAGAGAAAGAAAGAAAGAAAGAAAGAAAGAAAGAAAGAAAGAAAGAAAAGAAAAGAAAAATGCAAGTAAAACCTAAAGTAAGCAGAAGAAAGATAATAATAAAGATTAGAGTGGAAATTAATAAAATGGAAAAAATACAATAACCATAGAAGAAAAATCAATGAAACCAAGAATCGGTTTTTTGGAAAAAAAATTAATAAACCTCTAGCTAAACTGTCTAAAAAAAAGAATGATTAAAATTACTAAAATCCAGGAATGAAAGAGGGACATTACTAACCAACCTTACAGAAATAAAAAGTATCATGACAGTATCCTATAAACAACAGCATGCTAACAAATTAGACAATCTAGATGAAATGGTCAAATTCCTTACATGACAGAAACCGCTGAAATTGATTCAAGAAGAAATAGAAAATCTGGACAGATCAATAACAAGTCGAGACACAATTACCAATAAAAATATTCCCATAAAGAACACAGGCCTAGATTGCTTCATTGGTGAATTGTATCAGATATTTAAAGAAAAATTTGGTAATAGTATTGAATTAATGCTGTTTTTCCCAAATTTGAAAATAGCAGTAAGATTATGTGAGAGAATGTTCTTGTTTTTGAAAAATTCACAACAAAGTATTTAAGGGTAAAGGAGTATGATATAACACCCTAAAATTGTTCAGGAAAAAAAATTTTATGTAAGGTTTACCCGTAGTTGGGTTTATGTGCATTTAGATAATTGTGTGTGTGTGTGTGTGTGTGTGTGTTTTGTGTAAAGAAAAACAGAATGAGAAACAGAGAATGATACATTAAATGTGCTAAATCTTAACAATGAGAAAAGCTGAATTATGGGTTCAAAAAGGTTTGGTTTTTTTTTTTTGTTTTTTTTTTTTTTTTTTTTTTTTACATTTTTTCTTACAATAATACAAAGTAAGTTTAAAGTTATTTCCTAATAAAAGTTTAAAAAAATACATTATGACCAAGAATCATTCTAAGAATACAAAGAATCATTCCAAGAATACAAAGACTGTTGAATATTAGGAAATCTATAGGATACCATGTCATGTTGATAGAAGTAAGAGGAGAAATTATATGTTGATCTTCATATATATCAAAAGACATTGGAGAAAACTCAACAATATTGATAAACACACTCACTGAAATAAGAATCAAAGGATATTTCTTTGACACAACAAAGGAGCCATACAGAGATATCAGCCCTTTCAGATATTAAAACCTAAAAGTAAACTTCTAGAAGCTTTCTACAGTTGAAACAGTATAGTAAATATTGTTGCATGAGTAGATGGAGAGACTAACAAAGAAAAAGGTACCAATTATTATGGGAATAAAGTGTTTTATAAAAAGGACAGCATAAATCAATGCAGGAAAGATGGAATTTTTAATAAACAGTATTGGCTTAACTAGATTGTCATTTTGGAAAAAAGCAATTATGATATTGGATATATATCTCATAGAAACATCATGGATACATTTAGACCACAGATGCTAAAGGTAAATATTGAAACTGTCAATACTGGAAGAAAATTTTATAATTTGGACATGGGAGATTCTTCTTAACTATGACTGAAAATCTAAAAAGCAACTAAATATAGGTAAATATTATTCCATTAAAAAATTTAAAGGCAAACCCAGCAAATATAAAAAAAAACTTTTGGAAAATTTATAACACAAAAGATCAATATTTCTCATACACAAATGCTAAAATCTGAGGGACAGAATTAACATACCAATAGACAATGAGGAAAAGCCAGGAGCAGACAGCCCACAGATTAACACATGAAAATATTTTCTTTAACACATGAAAATATACTCAACCTTACACCTTTATTTAGGAAAATAAAAATAAAACAACATGAAGTTCTCCTTCTTACCTACTGGATTGGCAAAAATCACAGTTTGACAAGTATTCTGTTGACAAAACTGTGTAGAAAAAAAAAAGCTGTGTAGAAATAAGGGTTTTTTCTTTTTTATCTTACTTTATTGGTGGGAATATAAAATGCAAAAGGCTAGCGGAGGGAATTTTGTTATTAATTAGAAAAATCACATGCATTATCTTCCCAACCCTCTATACTCCACTTCTAAAAATCCATAAGTTAAACTCACAAAAACATATATTTATGCACAAAGTCATTCCTTTCAGAAATGTTTATCTACAAAAGCTTATGAACGATCCTGATGACCTTCTTTAGGACACATCCAAACAATGGAGTAGTAGGCAGTCATAAAAAAGAAAATTTGTTCCACACTGAGATGGAGAGATCTTCAGCATATTTTTAGGTTAAGAAAAGATACAAAACAGTAAATATGCCGCCTTTTATGTAAGAAAAAGCAATATATCAATTATGTGAATATAGTAAATATAAGGAGAATTGACACTTTATCATGCTAAATGCAGATAAAGTGTGACTTCCAGTTAACCTGGAGGAATGAACATGTGTTTGTGTTAGGGTTCTCTAGAGAAATATATATATATACACACACACACACACACACACATATTTATTTATTTATTTTTAATTATATATGAATATATAACTTAAAATATAATATTAAGTTATAAATAGATATACATAATATATAATATATATTGTTATAAATTCAATTTACATATTTATTTGTAATTTATTTTTTAATTTACATATTATAATAATTTATATATTATATATTAATACATATAAATAAAAATAAAGACAAGGGGATTGGTTGATTGATGTCAAGAAATTGACTCACATGACTGGAGGCTGTCAAGTCCAAAACCTGCAAGATAGGCTGGCAGACTGGAGTTCCAGGGAAGAACTGATGTCTCTGTTCAAGTCCACAGGGAATTGGCTGGCTGAATTCCTTGTTCTTTGGAGGAGGTCAGTCTATTTTCAACTGATTGAATGAAGCCATGTGCATTATTGCAGGTAATCTTTATTCAAAGTCTACTGATATAAATGTCAATCCCACCTAAAAATGCCTTCACAGAAACATCCAGATGTGTTTGAGAAAACATCTGGGTACCATGGCCTAGCCAACTTGACACAAAATTAGTCATCACAGTGTTTATTTCTGCTCCTTCCAGGTACCAAATGAAATGATAGTAAAGGAGGAAATGAATAACTGTATGTTGTGGGTGCAGAACAGAGGGAGATGCTAAGAGGATAAGAGAATGTGTTACAAGGTAATGACCTCTTTGGGAATCTAGAAAGGCAACCAAAAAATATTTATATATAGAGAGAGGGGGGTGCGGGGAATAGGATGAGCAGGATTCATTAAGCAAAAGAAAGGAGAAAATGATTTCGGTAAAGGCAACTTCTACTTTCTCTCCCCAGCCTATGACACTGGAACAAGACATAAATTTAGGGAAATGGCATCAATATAACACAGTTTTATTTTGTTTTATTTGTCCATTTTCAAAACCAATGATGGATCCTCTTACTCAGTTGCCATGCTAACCTAAAAATCTGTTGAGCCTATGTGCAAAGAATTAACCATCTGGTTTTCAGCAGACGAGCAGAAAACAAACATGGACACTCTACCTTTCCCAACTGCCTTTCTTGCCAAACCATATATATCTATGATATGGTTCTTTCTCTGCTTGCCTGAGACAGTCCTTTGGGTTGCTGCTCCTCTGTCATTCTCCCCCTCTACTAGAATCACTGACATCTTCTCTTTCACCAGCACAGCCTTACTCATTATTTCATCAGATCACTTATTTGACCTATGATAGTTCCAGATAAAAGTTGAGACCCTTTGCAGCATCCCAAACTTTCGTTCACCCTGCTTTCCCTTAAATAGGGATGAATGGTTCTAAAAATGGTGACAGGAGCATGATGTGCTCCTTGCAGATGACAAACTTGAACATGTTACAGAATCTCAAATGACTCCTCAGAAAATTCTACAATATAACCTTAAAGATAATAGGTATTACATTCTAGTTCTTACTAACTGTAAGATTATTGAAGGTATTATGACATTATCACCTTAGTTATCTCTGTATCAGTGATTATTCTGAATTGGGTGTCTAGTACATACTTTAGTTGATAAAACAGACATAAATTTCTCATTAATTTAGAATATATGACTCCTTTTTCCAGCAATGACCTCACCTGGGCATCTAGGGGTAAATACTAATGTCAAGCAAAAAACTCAAATGTCATTTAACTTTTATGAATGGAAAGTAATTGTTACTACAAATGTTTGGTGAATCTATCAGAAATGTTTTATTTTTAAAAGATTTTTAAATTTTAAAATTATTTCATGAGAGAGAGAGCACAAGCAGGAAGAGTGGCAAAGCAGGCTCTCCTACTGAGCAGGAAGCCTGACACGAGGCCCAATACAAGGCTGGATCCCAAGACCCTGGGATCATGACCTAAGTAGAAGGTAGATGCTCAACCCACTGAGCCACCCAGGCAACCCTCAGAAATGTTTTAATATTTGGATGAGAATATTCTTAGAGGCCATTATATCATTTTTCCTCCATTCCACCTTAAAGACAATAGTTCATATATCATATAGTTATTATTTTTGTCAGATTTTAATCTAGCACTAAAAATCTATTGCCAATAATATAACTTGAGTGTTTTATTTATCGTCTTTGAGTTTTAGTATCAGAGCAGTGAAAACTACCAAGTAGCATTATAACAATTTTTAACTGTTAATTTGTTTTGTTTGTGTTTTTAAGGCACACTAGTAAAATTGACTTTCAACATGCTGTACATATTTTTACTTAAAATTTACCATAAATGATCAATATAAAACAGAATATTAGTGAATATGGAAGTGTTCTGGGCATCAGTAAGATTTTTATTTTATTTTCTCTTTCTTTTTCTCTTTGTCATCATATGATCTAGGATCTATAGCAGAGAAACACATAGAATATGTAATCCTAAAATTTGGGGACCACATGCCTCTATAGCCAGCATTATCCTTAGCTTGGACAAATCTTACCTGCAAAGGGGTCACTGAAGAATTAAGAGATTAATTGATCCAGTCCTCTCAATCATATTACAAGAAGTGCAAACACACTGCCTTGCCACTGCTTGGAGTTTCGAAGGATCTGAATTGTCAAAGCACTCTGCCTGCGTTGGAAATTCACCACCTCCTTCAGAGCAGCCTTGAGCTGGTCTGGGCATACTGTCTTTGCCTCTCAGATCCACAGATCCTATTCTGTGTCACAGGAGGCTGATGTGCACTGATTGCATCAACTGATTCCCTTGTCATCTGGTTTCCAGTTGAGTTTAACCAATAGGAAGCACCACTGGGAGATTGGAGTCCCTTGGCTCCATCCAGGTTGGGTCATGACACTTCTGCTGCATCTTCTTTGAAAAGCCATATTTCTTTTCATGTAGACCTTTTCTACAGCTACAAGTAGCTCTCTCTGGGTTCCATTAATCATTTCTTCCACTTGCCCATTAGGATTTAAGTGTGCCAATGGTTCCCCAGTAGTGTTAGCCCTTGAGTAATCTACCCTTCATTGGTTTCCTTTAACCCTGTCTATACTGCAGTAAAGACTTCCTTTATTAAATGCTTCTCAATTACCCTGCTTGAGTGTGCTATTTCTTTCTTTCCTAGAAACACGCCTGTTTCTGTCAGAGACTGGGGACTTAGACTTTGGTCCAATCCTAGGAAGGCCAGGAGATCCAATGTAGGTATTCATTGTCATCCATTACACAGCGTCTGCCTCCCACCAGCTCCCTGGGCTTTGTAGTACGAATTATTTACTTTTCATGTTATCATTTTAGGAATATATATTCCTAGAAGTGCTGAAGCCATGGCTGGCTGTAGATCATGATTGTGAACAGATCACCGCAAGCCTCCTGAGTTTTATTTATGAACTTATATTTCATGCTTGCAAGTTTCTCTTATGTTGTTGGCCCAAAGAAGCATTCCGCTCACCAATCCCCTGCTTTTTCTCAGCTTTTATGTTTCACCACCTTGTCAGCCCCTCACTGAAAGAAAAAACATGCTTGTCAAGGTAACACTGAGATCCAAAAATGAAGAGATTTTAGGCAGCAAATTAATATTCACTGCCCATACTCAGCTCAATTTCTTATAATAATTTAGCACCACATATGGTAGTTATGAATAAGCATTGATAAGAGAAGTTTTCTAATCTTTTCCACATGATCCAGAAGAGAATGATTTTTAAAACTTGACTGAGCCAATAAATATTAATAGTTCCAAAAATGGGTCCAAAACTCTAACCAATGAAATTTGGAGTTGGGGATTTGCTTTGTTGCAAAGTTACATAGAAGTGATTCTTAGTATTATCATGTTAGAGTCGTTGGTCTCTGGACATCCAAAGGGTTCTTGCTGCAGAATGAAATATCTAGAAAGACAAAAGAGATGATTACAAAGACCTTTCATTCTAAAAAGCCACAAATCAAATTAGTAGGGGAAAAGAACGAAAAAAATCTTTTCACTGTTTATTTTCTCATTTTTCTTTTGTCTTTTCTTATTATGAAAAGCAAAGGTGGCAGGCAGAGGCATGTGCGCACACAAATCCAGAGTGTCTACAATTCCTCAGCATTGATTGAGATTTGCCTCTATTCTAAAACAATATCCCCAAACATGCAGAAAACAGATACTAGCCTCTTCAAAAATGCAATTGAATCAGACAACTTGAAATCCCAACAGAAAAGTTCATTTGAGAAATTGTGCGATAACAATAATCACCAGCAATCAAACAGATTCCTTCAAATCTTTGGTTAACTGGCATCCAAAAAGTAGCAAGAAAAACAACATAGTACTATTGTTTTTCTCATCCCAATTTTTAAAATTTATTTTTCAAAATTCACAAGGACCCACCAGTTATTTTTATCTGTAAATTTATTGAAGAGGGAACCCTTTAAAATATAGCTTACAAATGTGTGTGCCATAGAGTTAAATGCTTGAGTATTCTGGGTTCACTTGAGGATGTTAGTTTTAGTTTTACTAAGAAATATGGGCACAAGAAAAAGAGAATAAAACATCATGACATGGAACAATTTATATTGTTTGGGAACCACACATTTATGTATGAACTATAATCTCAAATTATATATCAGAGTAAAGGAGGATGACTAAAAATGTTTAGGAAAAAATAAAAAAGACCTATCACATGGTGGAGGAAAACTGCTCCTATTTTCTCTAATTTTTAAAAATAAGCCGGGAAGAAGGAATATTGTATCACAAGGACAATTAATGTAGCAGAAAGGGAGTTGGATTTTCGTCCTAGATTTCCCATGAACTAGTTAGTTGAAGGACCCACCCTGAGGCCTCATTTTCTTCAGCCCTAGAATTTGGAAGAGGAGCAGTGAGGGGGTGGACCAGATGATCTTTAAGATTGCTTACTGAGCCAGAATCAAATGTATTCTAAATCTATCGTAAGTAAGTTCCATTTCACACATACACACACACAAGAGATAAAAATGCCAGTTGTTATCTTTTTCCTAAGGCTTTGGTTTTGTTTCAGACCTTATTTTGGAAAGGGAAAAAAAATCACAGATGAATCACTGCAAATTATGATACCAGTCATGGATCTTATCAAAATTGGCGACTCATCCATTTTCAGCAGTTTTGCTAGCCATGGGAAAAATGCAATTTCTTTCTCTCCTTTATCCAAAGGCCAAAGGAACATGATTGCATCTTTTCTCCAATCTATAAAAAAGGCTCTGACCATTCTTTACTGCTTTGTGCATTTTCCTACTTAATCCATGGGAATAAAATTGTTCAAGTCGATTTTGAAGTCAGTTTTTTCAAAAGATAAATGTTCATGTTTGGATTTGCTGGTAGAGTAATAATAATAATATAATAATCATAATATTAAGTATTTACCCTAACTTGTTATTATTATTACTTATTTTATGTCCAGCTTAATTTTGGTTCATAAAAATGCCAATTCTATGTAGCAAAAAGAGCACTGAATTCTAAGCTAAGAACGTAGATATCTGTACTCATCTTTGCTACTAACAACTGCGTGACCTTAGGCTTGTCATTTACACATTGAGCTTTAATTTCCTCACCAGTAAAACAAGAACACTAAGAAAACCTGTCACATATAATTCCCAAGGTTATTGTAAAAAATCAAGTAAAATAATTATGTAAAACCACTTAAGATTGCTAAGCATGATACAACTAATATTTATACTAATTATTTCCTTACTTACTTTGATCCTCGACGATTCTGCTCTCAAAGGAGTATTGAGATTCTATACGTATTCAAGACGGGATTTACTGTTAACTTTAGAACTTTTATATATTTTTTTGGATTTTGGGTTGTTCAGTTCAAAGCTCAAACACATCTACCTAACCCAGAACTACTATTGACAGAAAGTGTGAAGAAATAGTCTCACGGCTCAGTTAGCATGCTGATAGCTACAATGTACAATACTCCTAAGTGTCCGTGACTCGCTTATGTGTACAATATTGACATAGCTTCTCAAAGATATGAAATCTGGTGGTTCTGCTACTCTCCTGTGTCCCTGCAGGTGAGAAATCTTGCATGTTGAAAGCAGTATAACTGTGATGGTGATAATTTTAAAAGAGGGCAAATTTTCAGACGTCACCTTTATTAACTGCAGTGCCATCCAAAACTTAAATCTTTCCCATTCAGCAAAGTGACGATTTTTCAAGTTTCCCTGGGCCTCCACAATAAAGGGAGTTTTTGCTTATTGAGTTCACTGCCAGGAAATAAACTTGAGAGTAGTGATTGCCATAGATCTATGGAGAGATTAAGAGTTTGCAAAGATGGTGGAATATGCAATAAGGTGGCAGTTCCATATGCAGAAGCACAGTGAGAAAGTTTCTTTTAGCTTTCTTAAAGAAAATCACAGTAACCTGGAAATTTAATAAAGTTCCTTGAATATAAACAGTCTGGGGAATTATTGGTTTTGAATTACTGGCAACAGTGAAGAGGGTTAAATACAGTTTCAGAATGAAAATTAGTTTTATTTCGTCAGGAAGTGAGTGAGCAAAGAGGTGCAAGGCAAGAAAAAGAGAGAGAGAGAAGATCACTGGGGCCGATACAAAAAAGTGCAACCTAAATTCAGAGATGACAGAGCAGGTGCAGATTTGCAGTGTGGCCACCACAGTGTCACCTACAGCTGAGGATACCAGAGAGGGAGAAAGAGAGAGAGAGAGAGAGAGAATGTAAATGTGAAGCAAATTTATAGATGAGTACTTTACTACTTGAGTTCTGAATGAGATCTGATCTTTTCTCTCTCCCACCTTCTTTAATGCTCTCATTAGAAATAGCAGAAAGAAATAAAACCTTTAAAAGTCATGGTTCCTTCTTTCCTGCAGCAAACATTGTCATAGTACCATTTTAATGAAACTGAGTCACCCCAGACTACCTTGCTTTCAGTGTTGAAGTTTGGTGCTCAAACCACATGCCCCAACATATTTTTTCTTGCTTTTCTTTTGGTTAAACACAAGTCCACTTTCAAACCAGGTTCACATTCTTCCTCTGGCTCATTGAAGGAAGTGTCAGGAGGAAGGCTTTACCTTTTTTTGTTCCTTGCATTCGGATATCCTGTTGCACAACTAGGTTTTACAAATTCATAAGGTTGGAATGACCTAAAGGGTCATTTCAAGTACCCATTATGAAGCTGGAATCAAAAACTCAAACTCAAAATCCAAGGTCATTAATAACAGCACTACCTAAGTCACTTAACTAGTTCTTTAAACTTCACATCATTCCCTCACCTGCAAATAGGGATAAGCCTGTAGTATAAAGGGTTATTTTGGGAATTAAGTGAGATGTTGTAACTAAATTTCAGAAAAGACATTACACTAAATGTCAGCTTCACTTCTACCTACTTACTACTCCTTAACTCATTTACGGGAAGAACTACATCTAGAGACCATTGAGTAGGGGTACCTGGGTGGCTCAGGGGTTGAGTGTCTGCCTTTGGCTCAGGTTGTGATCCTGGGGTCCTTGGATTGAGTCCTGCATTGGGCTCCCCAAGGACAGCCTGCTTCTCTCTCTGCCTATATCTCTGTGTCTCTCATGAATAAGTAAATAAAAATCTAAAAATAAATAAAAACCATTGAGTAAAGAAAAATTATTCTGTGTTTAAAAAAATTCCTTAAAGACAGAAGTCACACACATTCACAATAAGTTTGAATAAAGGCAAGGATTAAGAAGTAAATAAACCTGTTTCGAATCCCATCTCCATGCTTGCAAGTTCTTTGAACTTTGATTCTCAAGTCTTTCTGAGCCTCAGTCTTCTCTTCAGATCCACTGATGTTTCCTTGACTATTAGGTAAGATCATTTACTTAAAATGTATTATTTCGTTCATGTAACAAAATGTTTGTTAAACAGCTACTGTCCTAGGCACTTGGGACTACATCAGTGAATAGGATAGAAATCTATGTCCTATGCAGGTTTTAGTTGTGGTAGGATAAGATAGACATCAAATAACACATAGAATAATATATATGGCATGCTAAAGTTACAAATGCTATAGAGAAAGGTGTAATGGAGATTGGGGGTTTGGCAGAAAGTTTTGTGGAGTGAAGGGAGGGAAAATCATGTTATCATGTTATTGGGTTAAATATGATGTTCAAGATATGGCTTGTTGAGAAGGTAAAATTTGAGCAAAAACTCAAAGAAGGTCAGTAAGTCAGTGATAATGTGATAAGGAGAACATTCTAGGCAGCAAGAACAGTTAAACAAAAGCCCTAAGTGCCGGGAGGCCAATAATGATTGGAAAGGAGTAAGCAACAGGGAGAATAGTAGAGGAGAGATAAGAGTGGCAATAGGGACCAAGTCATATAGGGGCTGTCAGGCCATTTTGAGGATTTTGACATTCAGGGAAATGGAGACCCTCTGGGTTTTGAGCAAAGCAATAATATGATCTAATAAATGCTTTAAAAGGATCTCTGAGCTGCTGTGATGAGATTTCTCAAATTTTCTCAAATGTAGGGACATGAGTTAATAGAAGAACAATCAGGAGGAGAATATGGGAGAGGAATAAAGCAAGTGACAACAAGGGAATGGTGAGTTGAAAAAGTCTAGGTCTAGGTTGAGGGAAAGCCCATAAGATTTTCTGATGAATTGAATATTAAGAGTGAGAGATAGAGAGGGGTTGAGAAAGATCCATAGATTTTTCACATTCGGCATCTGGAAAAATAGAATTACCATCAGTTGAGATGGAGAAGACTACAAGTTGAGCAAGATTCGAGGTAGAGACAGAAGGAATTCAATCTGAGCATAAAGAACTTCAAGTGCATACTACACACCTAAGTAAAGATGTCCGAGGGATAGCTGGACCTATGAACTAGAGCTCCCAGAAGAGGTCAGGTTGGCAATTTCAATTCAGGAATTATCAGCACTTAGAGATATCTGAAGCCATGAGACTAGGTGAGATCCACAAGCAAGTGAATGAAGCTAGGGAGGGGCAGGAAAACAGACCAGTGGCCAGTGAGGTAAGGGAAAGGCTGGGGAACACATCTGGAAGCCAAGTCAAAGAAAGTGCATCTAAGAGAAGAAGGGCACAATCTATGATTACAAATGTAACTAATAGGTCACGTTAAGATGAGGAGTGATTTGGCAACATAAACATCACTGCAACCTTGACATGAGCAGTTTTGGTGGAGTGGTGACAGTGGTGAGGAAAGCCTAACTATGCTGAGCTTAAGAGATAATAGAAAATTTTGAGAGAGAATAGATGTTTTCTCAAGGAGTTTGCTGTAAAGGAAGAAAAGAAATGGAGTGGTAGCTGCTGTGAGCAGTGCAGTTAAATAAAGTCTTTTCTTTTTTTTAATTTTATTTATTTATTTATTCATGAGAGACACACACAGAGAGAGAGAGAGAGAGAGAGAGGCAGAGACACAGGCAGAGGGAGAAGCAGGTTCCATGCAGGGAGCCCGATGTGGGACTCGATCCGTGGTCTCCAGGATCGCGCCCTGTACCGAAGGCAGGTGCTAAACCACTGAGCCACCCGGGCTGTCCTAAATAAAGGCTTTTCGATGTGGAAGAAATTATACTATGAGTGTTGATATTATGTGTATTAAGCTCTTGGAACAAGGCTTGGTAGCTGGTATTATCTGTACTCCTCAAGAACCCGTTTTCACACTTGGTGATCTTGGCTGTCAAAAAATCTTTGCGTATTGATACTTCCCAATGTCTAAATGCCTGTGGATATAAGCAACAAGGTTGGCCTATGACTGAAAGGGCTGAGGAAGCTCGACCTCAAAGCAAAGTCTTTCCCTGTGTTGCAGAATCTCCATTCCAGTCACATTATTTCAAGGAAAAATACCCAGGAGAGTTACCATGTTGGCCTCTAACTCCACTTTGGAGCTGCTGCGCCTATACCAAGAGACATATACTTTCCCTGAAATGTGTCATTATTTTCTTCACATGACATCAATGTGTTTTCCCAGAGAAACGACATGGTGACGCTCATACCCTTAGCTTAAGACATCCCACACTCCTCGAGTATATTTCATTCACACTACAGTTGAAATACTATGGAAAGAAGAGGAGCAAAACTAGAGGGAATGCGAAAAGTAGCAGAAAGGGAATGTGACTAAGTAAGTGAGAAGAAGAGTCCTATGTGAGTGACAATCGGTGATTCACCTGATAGAAAGGAATAAGATAATTCCATTGCAGTGGCTGAAGTTGATGTAGAATTAGGTGGATGTGAAAAGCATCTGTTGGTTTTGTCTATCCAGTGTCCAATATCCATTTTCTGGTAGTAGCCCCTTGATAGTCCCTTGGAAACTATCACTGCTACAGGCTTAGTAGAATATAGATCTAGTTGTTGCGCCCTCCTTTTGGTAAGCTGTCACCAAAAAACCCAAGGTGAACTATTCCTCTTGGTGGAAGTGGCACCAGGAGAGGACATAATTGCTCTTATCTTCTTGCCATGGGAATTTCCTCAAGAGATGGTCTATTAAGACCTGCTTCCCAGATCCAGGCTTCATCCTCAGTGGGTGTGCTCTGCTATGACTGTACCATTTGTTCATACAGTTACCTGGCCATTTGGTGTCTGCCATGCTATAACTATCATTAAATTTTTTGAGTATCAACTTCTAGGTTGCCCTGGTCCCTGCCCATGCCAGGGCTCAGTTCTTCAGCTCTTTCTTTATATCTTAAAAATCATTTTCCCTTCCTTCTTTTTTCCTTTCTGATTAAGCACAGCTACTTGCCATGTATTTGCAACCAAAGAATGCTAGAGAGAGACTGGACTAGTCTGGAAATCCAATTGCTACTGTCAACCTTCAAAATGACTTTTTAAGAAACACACCTATTAGTAGGTTGGGATCTGCCCTTGGATACAACTTTAGGTTTTTCCATTACTTTTCTCACTGGCTTGATAGAATCTCTCACTACTGGCTAACAATGGGAATGACCTATGAATCAGGGGCTGCTTCTCTTGCTCACCAAGTCCTCAATGACATGTCAACAGATGACTGTTTAAAATTCTTTTCCTTTATTTGCTCTTAGAACCAACAATAATTATAAAATAAATGGCCCTGAAACGTGTAACATAAATAGAGAAGGATTCTTGAAATCTTTTGTATATTCTAGACTGCCATGTGGGGGAAAAAGAGATCCTTGTCTATTAAAAAAATCTTTTTAATATATAAAATGGAAATTACTTGTCTAGATGCCACTCTAAGAGCCTTTTGCTCTTGGCTATGAAACCTTCATTTGAAAGCCTTTTCTTTTGAATTCTCTGCCACAGTTTTATGGGATGTTCAATGTAAACAGATGCCTCATATAAACTTCATTTTTTATAGGTAGCTAATATACTAATATCCTACAGGGATAATTTAAGCTCCCAGGTGTCCAGGTTTTAACTAGGCTACAAAGAAAATTTAGCCAAGGACAATAGGACAAACTACCTAAGCTAGAAATGTCATGGCTCTTTCATGAGGCACCAGGATTTCAGGAAACTTCAAAATAATGTCACACAAAGAACAATCTGGCTAGGGAAGAGACTTCATTAACTGAGGTGATTCAAATTTATAGATTATGTTGGGGCAATTTAGAAGCAGGGAATCCTTGTATATTTTACTTATAGACATACTTCCACATTGAAACTTAGAGCAGTAAAATGTCTCATAATGTGATGGCAACAAAATACCAACTCTTCTTACCAGGGTTATTGTAGTCTGAAAATTCAGATCAGGATCCATGCTATTAGAGAGTATATAATCCAAAGTTAGACTCAGAATACTTTACACACACACACACACACACACACACACACATGCACACAAACATGTTATATTTCTGCATGTAGTGAAGTTCCTATTGAGAAGAAATTTAAACCTTTGCAGGAGAAACCACCAGCCAAGCTTTATACCCAAAAATTGGCTGGAAGTAGATCTTTGGCTCTTCTCTAAATACAAAATACAGTCCTTTGTTAGTAATTCAGACATAAGACTGAGAGTCACCCCTTGCCCTGGTGTAACAGATCCTTTTATAGCTGTCTCTCCATTAGAGCACAGAATATCCAGTTCAGAATGGAAAGGAGGTTGATACACTGGCATTAGGGCAAAGAGCTTTCTGGAAGAAAATAGTCCCTTGTCTTTAAAGGCTGGATATTCTAAGAAGCCCTGCAAATGATGAGTTCAGCAACTGAGGTCTGCCAAAACAAAGGTGATGGAAATAGGAAGTTGGAGTGAGGGCTGATATAATACCTGTACAGCATCTTTCCACAACGAGAGATTCCCTAGGCACAGAAGTGATGCTCCGGGGCAGTGATCCAGTGTGTTAGTGTGAACTAAGAGACTAACATGCAAGCACGCAGTAAGAAGCAGGTGAGTGAGGAGTTTGCCACTAGTAGACCACATGGCTGCAACAGAAGAAGCACACATCTATTAAAAGGGGAGCCAGACAGACGTCCAGAAGTCCTCTCCAGTGCTTTCTAAGGTGCAGTTTGGAAATAAAATAAAGTCTTTCAAGAATATGAATCGCAGGAAACCTTGACAATTTGGGCATGCAAATGGACTGAAGAACAATTGCTGGATTTTCTCCTAACCTGGCATGGTAGCTAATTTTATGCATTGACTTTTCTAGGCTATGGTGCCCAGCCGTTTGGTCAAGTACCCGTGTAGATGTTTCTATGAAGGTTTTTTTGTAGATGCAATAAACATTTAAAATCAGTTAGCTTTAAGTAAACATTACCCTCAATAATATGGGTGGGCCCGTATCTAATCTGATTAGTTAAGAGCCAAAAGAGTGAAAATTAAGGTTTTCTAGAGAAGGAATTTTGGCTCAAGACTATAATATAGAAATTCTGCCTGAGTTTCAGCATCCCAAGCTGTCCTATGGATTTGGGGCTTGCCAGTCCTTGTAATAGCATGAGCCAATTCCTTAAAATCTCTCTCTCTCTCTCTCTTTCTCTCTCTCTCTTTCTATATATAATATATATGTATATATATATGCATTTACACATATGTATATGTGTACATATAGAATATATACATATATATTATATATATTATTTTCTTTCAGTTCTGGAGTTGTCTATTTTCTTTTGATTTTAGAGTTCTCCATTTCCTCACTAGACTCACTATATATATAGTAAACCCTGACTGATACACCTAGGCAGGTGAGTACTTGAATGATTGTTTGGAGAAATGCAAAATACATGGCTGTGTGTGAACCCCCAGCTGGTGAGACAGTCCATTTTGATTATATACATACGCAGCTGATAAATATAGACATATTGTTCTATCACTATGTCGCTTAAACACTCGCATGCAGTTAAAATGATTTACAAAGAGCTGCACATTTTACCAATATAAGAATCACTCCTTTTTTGTAAGTAACGTCCCTCATCTCTCTCTTTTAAAGTACATTTTCTTGTAAATTATCTTTCTAGCACTATTTTCTACTTGAAACGAAACTGTAAGAAAGGGGAATCCCAGGCAGGCTCTTCTTGTACTATGTATTTAAATAACCCCAGAGCTTTGGCAAAATTCCTAAATTCTCTTCAAGTTTCAGAGACAGGTAGGTAGGTACCCAAAAAGGCTTGGGCAGAGTGAGCCTAGCCCATAAACTGAAAACTCTAGGACCAATGAGAAAAGACAGAGGGCTATTCACCTACAGAGAGGAAAAAAACAAAATTCAGAACTGAAGAGACCAGAGACCTTAAATCAAATGTATTCATTCATTAAAAATCTATTCAGCACTTACTACACAAGAGTGTAGTGTATGTTTGGTGTTGAGGAGGAATGTGGGAGGGATGGTATACAGCTTATTCCCTCAAGGGCTGTGAAGTACGTATTGTAGTCCCAATTTGTGCATTAGAAAACTGAATATGAGAAAGATAAGAAGTGTGGTGGTTCTAGAATATATCTGTAAAGTAAGTATAAAAATAACTGTAATGCAAGATAGAAACTATAAGATCTCATCCAGGAAGGCAGTTGAGAAGAGTGCTTTTAGGGAAGCAATAGTAATGTGCTCCGAAATCCCAAGATGCAATGATGCCTGCAAACAGAACATAGATACCCTGAAATCAGGGCCAGATTAAGATCTTTAGAGGCCCTAATCCCCAAAGAGATTATGGTGGTGTCCACCTCCCTCCAATATTATAGTATATAATTCAAGACAAAAGAGTACTTAAATTTTTAAGAAATTAAAGAAATCTGGCTAAGTTCTGATTGTTTTTGCCATAATGATTACTTTATTACTTTTCTCAAATTAGCACATCTTGGGGGAGGTGCTCCTCTTTCAAAAACAGTCTTGGGGAGGTGCTCCTCTTTTGCTTGTTCATTAGAGTTATTCTTGGGCTATCTACATGCGGATGAATAAAGTTTTATTGACACATGGACACACTCATTCACTGACGCATCATCTATGACTGCTTTCCCACCATGATGGCAGAAATATGTAGTTGAAACAGAGGCCAATGGCTCAGAGACAAATAGGGCACTTCAGCATGGTAGAAATACAAAAAAAAGGTGTGCAAGTGGTATGTGCTTACCTGGAAAAATAGGCTGACAATCTCATAAGAGGCCTCACGGAATGGCAGTTAGTTAAGCAGGTAGTTATTAGTTACTTAGTTTACAGTCATGAGCACAACTTCCCTCTTCAGTCTGCCTCATGGGAACAGATCACCCAAGGCTTGAATGAAAGTTGCCTGAAGATCATGAAACTGATGTGTATATAAAGTCTGTAATATTTACCAGACCACTGGTCCTATGACTATCCCATCCCCACTTCACCACTATAGAGGCAATCATAGCCAAACTGATGATCAGTAGGTTGCTTAATGATCAGAGAACCAGAAGTAGGGGCTGAAATGAACTGTAATAGCAGCAGATGGAGAGAGCCTACGAGAGCTGTCTCATACACACAGGGATAGCCTTGTCAATGGAGACAGAATTCTGGTGCATGGTTAGGCACTGCTGGGGTTTGCCCCTGTAAAATGCCTTTTTCTGTGTTGCCAGCCTCCCTTCTTATGACACATTCATTCTTTAGAAATCTGAATCTATCCATCAAGGTTGCAGTCAAGTTTTGCAAACCTAAGTCTCTGGTATGTTTTTTCTCTCTAGGTCAAGATTTGTTCTCATCTGTTGTTTTTCTTCCTTAATTTTCAAGGGCATCTCTGTAGTTGTCGAGTTCAACTTGGAGGAGTTGATGACTTTTTTTTTTTTTTTCTTTTCATCCACACAAGTTGAGAGTGGATTCAGCTATTCTCATTGTCATGCACCTCACCATGTGAGCAATTACTTCCTCAGGAACTCGTTTGGTGCCACAAGCATGTGTTCACCTATTCAGGAATGTAGACAAAGAGCTCATTTGGAGGCCCTAAAACCTTATCAAATCCTGATTTATATAGGTAACCACATCAATAAACACATCAAAATCCTGCTGGGTAGTGATAGTTGCTAAATAAACCTTAATGTGTCTTTCCTGACTGACTCCGATTTGGAATGCACAGCTCTCTTTCTTATATCTTTGGGACTGTAGCATCTCTGCCTTGGTGGTACAGCTGTTGGCCCTGCTGACCACGTCTAGTCTATTTTGTATGGCATAGTACACCTGGATTATTGGGAGTCTCAGTCATTTCCTTGTCCCTGTGGTCAAGAATTTAATGGAACATTGAACTGATCATTTAGCAATTGCCTACTTTTTATTATGTTGACATGGGGCAGTTTCGGGTAATAGTTGCTCTTTGGAGAAATGTTTGTAAGGCAAAAAGGTTAACCTTTCAAATGTTTTGAAAGATGGGAGAAAGAAAGAGAAATAACATTTTCAATGCCAGTCATTGTGTTATGTACTTTCCACACAAAGTATCTATTTTAAACCTCAAAGCACACACCTATTTTGGAGATGAAAGTTGAAACCTCTGCTAAGTTAAAATAACTTGTCTAAATTCTCAGAGCTAGTGAGTGGTGAATCCAGGAATACAGGCCCAAGTCCACCTTACGGCATGGTCTGATCTTCTGCTTGTGTCATACTGCGTTGCCTTTTTTCAACACCAGTTAGCTAGTAAAGATTGGTGGCTCGTGAAGCCACTGATGCATTATAATGAAAAGCATCTTGCATAGGACTTGTTTTCGGTTTTAGATTTCAAAAGCACACCATCACTTCCATAGCTGTGCCTAATACTTTCTGGAATAGAGTGGAAACCAACAACATAGATAAATTGACATTTCTATTATATTCCTGCAAACCTAACTCTAATAGTCACCAAGGAACATCAGCTACAGTCTGCATTCATTCAAATAATACAGTAGATATTTATCTAGTACCTACTAGGGGCCGACCATTTGTCCTGAGCTTTATAAAAAATTTCTTGCCACATATTGACCTAATGCCTGAACACACTAGCTGCACAATGGCCAAGAAGCCCAGTATAGGGATGGACAAAATAGGAGTTTTGAACAATTTGGGAAAGAAACTGTTTTATCACAGATTTTTTTTTAATGTATACTAATAGCTGAAAAGCACTGGAATATGATTAAAACCTATTAAACACAAGTTTTGCCCTCTATTGAGAACCACTGACACCAAACCAGCCCAACAGAGAAATCCTGTTTGGTACTTAATGCTCACGTTTACCGACTTGCAAACACTGAACCATTTCCAGTCAAGAGTCAAGCAGCCCTTGGCACTGACATCAGCACTTGATGACATCTCCGCGGCCCTTCTTGGAAGCTTTCTTTCTGTCTACTGACTGGCTTCAGGGGTGTGGCAGCTAGTACCACCTACAATGTAGCAGAATATGAAACAACTCAGCTATGAATTAAGAGTATTGACTAGGAAGAAACCAGAACATTATTTGCTCTCTGAACCTCAGTATCTTCTGGAAAATGGGAATGGTACTCCTGTCTCAGAAAAGCATTATAACATAATTTTGAAATAAAGTTGGTATAATGTTCATTCATTTAACAAAAACATAATCACACATTTACTATAAACCAAATACTATGAAAGGCACCGAGGAGACAAGAGTAAACAAAACAGACAATGCTTTCATGGGGCTTTACATGGGACAAACAGAGGTTCGCCGAATAGTCACAGAATGAGCTAAGCCATTAACATTTGTCACATGTCATAAAGAATGCTATGAAATGCAGCATGCTTTGGGAATATTAAAAAAAAACAACAACAACCCTGTGGCAAGGTGTTTAGCAGTCCCTCAAAAGATGCCCATGTCCTAATCTCCTGAACCTGTCTGAATATGTCATCTTGCATGGCCAAAGGGACTTTACAAATGTGATTAACTTGAGAATCTTGCGAGGGGGAGAGTATCTTAAACTATCCAGGTGGGCCTAACTATAAGTAAAGGGTTTTGAAAAGTGGAAGAGGAAGACAGAGAGATGTTTGATTATAGAAGAGGAGGCTGGAGCAATATGATGTGGGGAGAACTGAGTCTGCCATTACCTGCTTTCAAGACAGGAGTAGGAGCACAAGCTAAGAAATTCGGGTGGCTTCCAGAAGCAGAAAAAGGCAAGAAACATTCCCTAGAGCCTACAGAAAGGAAAGACTATTGACAACTTGACTTTATCACAGTGAGACCTGTGTCATACTTTTGACCTACAGAAGAGCAAGATAATAGATTTACATTATTTTATGATACTAAATTTCTGATAATTTGTTACAGCCGCCATAGAAAACTAACACAGTCCTACACTTAATGGTGGTGGTGGAGGTCAGGGAAGCGTAGGTAGTCATGGAAGCCTCTGAGGAATTTAATGGAGACTTGAGCGTTGACTTGGATATAGATGGAGTGCCTAGCCCACTAATACCTGCTCTTCTGTCCTCATTTCACACCCCTCAGCCTGGCTCTGATGCCCATGGCCACCTCTGGTGGCAGCTGTGCTCTCCTGAGACAGCTGGTCCAGGAGGTCACACTGCTAGCAAGATCCATGAAGCCAACTAGCTTTGATTAGGATCTCTTCCCACCATCTACCCATAGCGCATTCTATCAACAAATATTTACTGAACTATGTGCCAGTTCCCTTTTAGGTCCTGAGTACACAGCAAACAAAAGGAGAGATTCAATGTTCTTGTATAACTGGAATACATCTTTATGCAAAAGATTAATTCTATCTGGTCATAATTTTTTTGAAAAGCAGAGCCACACAGGAAATAAATTGATGTGATCTTGAAAACTGCTAGACTTAAAAAATGCCAAGAAACCACAAGCTGGGTCCAACAGTGACCTC
Source organism: Canis lupus dingo (assembly GCF_003254725.2). Classification (NCBI taxonomy): domain Eukaryota; kingdom Metazoa; phylum Chordata; class Mammalia; order Carnivora; family Canidae; genus Canis; species Canis lupus. The sequence goes on from NC_064265.1 coordinate 24,375,774, forward strand.
ATGAAAAAAATTCTAGATAGCCAGAAGAATCAGTTGACTACTGTGTTCTTCTTGCCATCGTGTTTGAGTGAGGGTTACTGCAGCAAGACAGAGAATCCCAACTCGAGTTTGAGGAATTGCCAATGCTACACACCCAACTGGCCTCTGGACTTAAAAACAGAGTATGTTCCTCCTCAAATTCTAGTGGTAAAGCTTAGGAATAGACCTTCTTTAGGGGTGCCTGGGTGGCTCAATCAGTCAAGTGTCTGACTCTTGATATTGGCTCAGATCATGATCTCAGGGTTCTGAGATCGAGCTCTACATCTGCTTGTCCCTCTCCCTCTGCTCCCCCATCTCTCTGTCTCAAAAAAAAAAAAAAATTGTTTAAAGAATAGATTTTATTTTAAATCTCCAAAGTGAGAAACTCCTAGACACTAAAGAGATAATAAAAATGAGTGGCACCATGCATAATAGTTTGGCATAAACATTGTTAATGCACTGCACAAACATCTACAACATTTTTAAAAATTCTGTATCTAAAAAATATCATCGTAATTTCTAGCACCTGAGGATTTTGGGGGGAATGGTTGTTTTGATTTTCACTTGTGTTATTTTCACATCATAAATGTAATACTGGTCTAGCATAGGTATATGTTCTCCAAATCCCTGCCCAAATTTAAGAAAACATCCTCGCCCACCCCAGAATGCTGAGGAAAACCTGAGATTCTGGTGGAGCGTGTCCTCATCAGACCTTTTAAAGCACGTGGCAACCATGCATAATAAACGAGAATTCTGAAGTAGCTTCAACTGCCTATTGGTTTGAGAAGGTGACCTGCCAGTCCCTGGATATTTGGGTGGGAGACATTAATCAAGCATTCCTTTGTCAGTGTTAGTTAAATATAGTTAAATGATCCTATCTGCCTGGGCTGTTTAGACCTGTCAGAAGTAATCTGCCCCTTCTTGAGGATTGCCAAACAGGTTTTCATCCCAAGTGACTCAGTCATTTATTCCCGTTTAAATACAAATCTTACTTACCTCTGTAAGTCCTGGCTCACCCTTAAAAACTCCACGTGGGCTTAAAATGCCCCACTGTATAAAGCAGTGAGAATTGTTATAGATTCTTCTCATTTTTCTGAATACTACAAAGAATGTAGCCAAATTCCCCAGAGAGTTGGGGAGAGTAGCAAGTAAATCTAGGACAAACCACAGAGATGGTATATAGGGATTGATTTGGAAGGAAGTACTTGACTGACATTTTAGCCTTGCTCACCCAGAACCTACACCAGGAAAGGAGGCATTATCCAAGGAATGTTCAAGTAATATAGGTTAGGAAACACAGAAATGAAAAATTTCTGGTTTGGACCACACAATGAAGATTTACAATAGAAATGATAAAAATGAAATCCCCTTCACATGGATGAGTATTTTTAAAATTGGGACAAAGAACTGGAAACTGTTCCTTTCATTGTTACAGAAGTGCTGTGTTTTTTTGTTTTTTGTTTTGTTTTGTTTAAGACACCAGATTGGTCTGACTCTGTTTCCTCCTCTTTGGTGCCAGGATCTTTGTCCAATGGGACCACAGCAAGAAGTAATGTCACAGTTTCAGCATCAGGAATCAACTAGCTTTCTACTCAGAATTGGCTTCTGGATGTAAGAGCCTTAGAAAGGTTCATAATCTTTCACCTCCACAGTTTTCTCTTCTAGGAATTTCACCTAATGGATTGTGTGGCCATACAAAGAAAGCGTCATATGCTAAGATGTTCATCTTGGTTTCATTTACAATTGAAAGAAAAGTGAAATATACGTAAAAAAAAACACTTCAACTTATTCAACAAAAGATGATTGGTTAAATTAATTCTGGTGCATCCACAGAAAAGGAATATTTCATAGCCATCAACAATTGTTTATAAGACCTAAGAACAAAACAAATTGGTTTTTTATCATTGACACTTTTCTGTATCTTTTTCTTTTTTCTTTTCTTTTCTTTTTTTTTTTCACGAAGATCATGATTTGCCTTGGTTCTTAGTTAATAGGCAGAAGAAACTGGAAGCTGGATGTGAGCTGGATGTCCAACAATGGACAACACTGAATACAGCCTTTCTCTTTAAAATGGTTACACCCAGACTCAGTATTCATTATTGCCCAACCAATTCTTCATCATGCAATCAAATATCTTTTCTTTCTAGCTACGTTGAAAAACTACCAACTGGTATTGCCCATGTTATTCTTTTACCTATTCTCTGTTGGTAAAAGCTGATTGTCAATTGGTGTGATCCTCTTAGGAATCTCCTTAACTATTTTGTTAACCAAGTCCTTTACTTCACAGGTTGACTGCACTGAAAGAGGCCCTCTCATGAATTGGTGCTTATTTAAAAGGAAGATTCACATTTATTTACTCACAAAAGTGCCATTGGGCTGAGAATCTTATTTTAGGTTAAACACACCTTTCTTCTCATGCTAGTGGTTGTCCTTAATAGATTATAAGCTTGTCTTTGAATTGCATATATTGCCTCAAAAAAGCATTGTTAAAATTAAATCTTATTTGCACCCCAATATTTTAAATAAGTCGGAGGAGCTGGTCTAATTAAAGTGGAGATGGGAAAGGACAAAAGCTGAGAGTGACCATTAACTCCTCATGCAAACTGGGGAGGAACTATTAATGATCTCATTGGGGCAACATATTTTACAAATTATTCCTTTTGTCTTTGGGAAGAGCACAGGCTCAAATTGCCTAGAAGCAGTAAAGGAAATGATTGGGAATTGGCTGCATAAAATGGAAACAACAATATAGGGTGGGGGTGGGGGTGGAAAATAACTGAAGTCCAGAGCCAAACAATAAACTGGACAAAAAAATATATCTGCAAAACACAGACAGTGGGCTAATTTGGTCAGTTACAAAGTGCCTGAACAAAACAATGAGGATAAGATGAATCTCCCCGAAATGAGCAAAAGATAGCTGCATAGGCAGCTGATGGCGGAAATACACAAACAGCAATGCCCAATACAAATATTTTTAAAAATCCTTATCTCCATATGCTACCTAATTGAATTTAAATTTAAAAAATTAAATAAATAAAATGCTCACCTCACTCATAATTAAAGAAATGCAAATCAAAACAAAAAGCCATTTTTCACCTGGCAGACAAGCAAATGTTGAAGCGTGAGGATAGTGTATGTTAGTTAGACTACAGACAAGGAGCCATTCTTAACACCGATGATAAATGTATTAACAGGCTAAAACTTTTTAGATAGCCATTAGGCAGAAGCTATCAAAATGAAAATACACATTGGTTTTGACCTGACAGTTAAACATAGACTTGATGTTTGCAAAAGCGAACATATATACAAGTGACATGGTCTGTCATAGCAGGAAAAAACCTGGAAACACCCAAAAGGTCTCCCAATTGGGGAGGGATTCAATATATTACAGAATGAGGTATCCATACAGTAGTGGCCAATACAAGAAACACGTGGTATTTGGTATGTTCTGGTATGGAAACAAAGCTTAAAAACATATCATTAAAAAAAAAGCAGGGTCAGAAGGTCAGAACACCACATGTAACATGCTTTTATTCTGTACATTGTTAAGAGGCTACTTCCAGGAATTATGGATGTGTGGGTTTTTAAGATCATACCAGATGCCATAACCACTGGGTGTCTTTGTTAGAAGGATTGGGTAGAAAAGTAGTGGCAGAGGTTGTTTTTACTCTCTGTTTTATACCTTTTTGCTTTGTTTGAATTTTCTAAATATGTTCATGTGCTCTTATTATAAATTTTTAAAATGTCAACAGAGGTTATCTATGTGGTTGGATTATTGTAATAAATATTATAAAAGGTGGAGAAAGCTATGTGTGAGGAAAACAAAACAGGATGCCCAAGTCATGAGATGTTTCAAGCTTACAAAATCACATCATCTCCATTAACTATGAAATCATTTGAAGCATAGTCTTTTTCTTTTCAAGATATTTAGTATTTAAGCCATTCACCCAAATGCTCATTACAATATTGAAGTTAGAAAGGATGCCATTCCTTGCCCTCTAGTAAGAGAATGAGAGATATATAAGGGATTGTGGGAGCAGAGAACATCACAATGATGGATGTTGATATATTTAAAAAAGAACTTAGAATATCCATCCCACTCCCATCTTTATTCCTGGCCCTCAATAAATGGGAGAGGCCAGTGCTTCTATGGAGCCTTCCCTAGTATCATTCTCTTATAGCATGAAAGCTACCATTTTACATGAGACTGAAATATCAATGCTTTGACCTGCCACACCCTTCAGAAAAGGTGTATGGCAGGGCTAGGTTGCAGTTAGAGCTGGGAAGAAGAGACCATCTCCACTTACACAGTGAGAATCTCCTAGAAACCTACCAGAAGAGCAATATTCTCACAGAAGCCAGTGGAGACCACCAGCAGACATCATTATACTCTGTTCTCAGTCAGGTATCAAATATGGGAATGAGACTCCAAAAGCACTGAGGAGTAACACTGAAGGAGCTGCTCTTCATTATTTATATGTCCAGTTGTCTTTCCTCCAGCCTAGTCTATAAGTGATTTATGAAGTAGGGGTTTTGCTGTCCTTCTGTTTAATTTTCTAACCCTAACTTTTTTCAGAAGCAAAATACTTGTAATTATGATATGTTCCTACAAAATATCATTTGTATCCAATATTTCTCTTTTTTTAAAGATTGATTGATTGATTTGAGAGGGGGGAGTGCATGCAAGCAGAGTGAGGGGAGGGGCAGAGGGAAAGGGAGAGGGAGAGAGACTCTCAAGTAGACTTTGCTTTGAGCACAGAGCCTGACACAGGATCCATCTCCATGACCCTGAGCCGAAATCAAGAGTCTGATGCTCAAACAACCGAGTCACCCAGGCACCCTTTACCCAATATTTCCTAACAAAATAGCTCCTCAGCAGTCTAATGATGGGCTTAGTTATTCCACAACATGAATGTTAACTAATAATAGTTGTTAAGCATCTACTATTGCCCAGCACTCTGATGGTTGCTTTCCTGAAAACCACCCTGCTGAAGAAAAGAGTACACCACTTCACAGATAAGGAAACTAGGGCTAATAAGGGCTAAACAATTTGCACATAGTCATGCAGCTCATAAGTGGTTGAGTACCTAGTTGAATGTATTATGGATTCTATAAATATTACCAAAGTTAAACTGAAGAGATAAATTTTACACAAGAGTTTGGCTTCTTGTATTATCCTACATAAATAAAAGACTGGATTCTACACAGTCAACTGAATGTGAAGGTCAAAGAAAAGAACTCAGTTGCAGGTTCATTCAGTTCACAGAACTTTCTGCACTGATGTGTTTTATCTCTGTGTTGTCCAGTCAGGTAGCCATTAGCCACATATGGCTACTAATCACTTGTTAGGTGGTTAGCATGATTAAGCAACTGAATTGTTAGTTTCATCTATTTTAGTTAAACAAATAGACACAGGGCTACCATATGGGACAGCACGGTTCTAGCCAAAGTCATTTGAGAAACATGTACTGGTAATTGGGATCAAAAGGAGAAGAAGTGGAGGGAGAAGAAATGATATAAAATCTCAAAATATTTACAGCTAGGAAAAACCTTAATGAGACCATCACATTCAACCCACTCATTCTACACTGATGAGTAAAATTGTGACCCAGAGAGATTAAGCAATTTGCTAAGGTTGCACAAGCTAGAAAGGGGCCTGATGTAAATCCCAGATTTTAGTGAGTGTTAAGCCTAGCTGTGATGTTACAATTACATAGGATTGAGTCAAACTATGGACAACAGTAGAAGGATTTTTTTTCATTATATTTAAAATTTTTTTGGTACTCTTTTTGGAGTCTGTATGAAGCAAGGAACAAGTGACAGTCTTAGACTGGTTGTCCTTGCCTCCTCCCAAATCTCTCTATATCAGTAAGAAATAATAAAGTAACATTTCCACAAGGTAGGGACATACGTAAGTAGAAAGCTAACCTACTAGTTAATTCCATGGCCTCCTGTTAGGGAAACATCAAGCACTTTGGAATTGTGTTTTGACATCCCAATTCTGTTACCCCCCCCCCCCAAAAAAAAAGAAAGAAAGAGAGAAAGAAAGAAAGAAAGAAAGAAAGAAAGAAAGAAAGAAAGAAAGAAAAAATCTGACTCCAAATTACGATATTCCCTAAACTATGCCTTCCTTCCCAACTTCTACCCCCAAATGGGTAGAATCCTGTGTACTTCCCTTCACAGAGAAGCTGTGCTATTTAATTAGGTTAATAGGTTACAGATAGGTTAATTAGGTTAACTCCTGGGCAGAGGGAAAGTGCTTCTAATTGCAGCTGCCATTGTATTACCTGGAGCTGAAATGGAACTTCAGTATACACTAGTCTGTATTCTGCTCATCAGAGGCCTATTTAAACATGGTACATGGTAGTGACTTACACATGAGGCACTACCATTCTCCTAAATTCTTTAGCAAAAGCATTTTGAAAAAAAGTACTTTCTGCTTTATAAATGATTTCTTCCAGGTTTCCAGTGAAACAAGTCATTTAAAAAAATTTTTTTTCTTTTTTCTTTTTTCTTTTTTTTTTTTTTTTTTTGACAAATGAAGGGGGAAAAAATACCTTTTCAAATCCAGGGCACTTGAAAGTTTCATTTTCCTGTTTTAATTTGCTTCAGCGTTTCAAGGGAATAATAATAGTTTTTTAATGCCAAAGGTGGCTTTCATCACTCAAAGCCCTCTAATTTCCTCCCATATTGCAAGTAATGTGTTAATAGTTCCAAAATGAAATATTACCTAAAACACAACTTGGTAATTTTCCTCACAGTTCAAAGTTATTTGAAAAAGAAGCATCACCTTTTACAAATATTTACTTTGCGACAACAGAAGACGCTGCAAATTATCTTCTTTTTTGTGCCATCTTTGAATCTGCTGGGAAAAAAAGAAATAAGTGAGGAAAAGAAAAAAAGCCCTCCCCCTTCCCTTTCATGTTCTAATACTGGGTTGCACCTAAAGACCTGATTTCTATCTTTAAAATTAGATAATGCTCGTATATACATATAGTATATATAGAGAGAGAAGTGAGAGGAAAGCTTGGTATTCGTGGTCTCATTATAGAATACACACACCAAAGAAAGGATGTGCATAGAGGCCATAGAGAATTTAAAAGATTTATTTATGATGTATTACTGTAATTTTTAATTTAGACATGCAAATTTTTTAATTTGCACCGACTGCTTTGCCTTAATGGTTTTGATTAATACTTGGAGGTAGTGTTTGTGAAAGAGATTTATACTGTGATTCATCTGCAAAATAATCAAATCATTACCAGCTAATGACAAAGCTGTGAAAAATGATATAGATATTGTGTAACTTCCAGCTATGGCTGAACACGTGGAGGTACCCAATCCTTCCAGCAAATGTGGACTTGTGTTAATAACTGCTGGGAAGTTCGCTCTAGGTCCACTCTAATTTGGCAACAAAAAACATTGATCTTAATAAAGCTGTCTGATAAAAGGAGCAGTGATTAACATCCCGAACCCTCTATTCTGCTACTCATGCCAAGGTCCCTTTTTTTTTTTTTCCAGGAATGAAAATTCCACTGCACTTCCTGCTTATCGCTCCATCTCACCTCAGCCCTCCGTGGGTTTCCAGATAAGGCTGCAGACAGCCTAAGAAGGGGGGTGTCGGGAGACCAGAGGGAGTAGGGCTGATGGCTGCAGGTGGCAGTTGCCGAGGGAGGAAAGCACGGTGAATTCTCAGTCTGAATCCTTTCCAAAGCCAACACCCATTCCTTCCAGAATTCAGAGGCACCTTCTCTTTTAGTGGGTCCTTCCTGCCTAGATTCAGGCATTCGGGACTGAATGGCTCTTGCTCTGTTGCTAATCCTGACACAGTCAGCAAAGGTGGAGGAGAAAGCACCAGAGCATGCCCAGAGTCAGCAGAACAAACTCTCAAATAGTATCAGGAAGCAGAAGAGGGCAGGAAGCAGAAACCCACAGATAATCCCCAAATCTCATTTCAGCCGCTTCTTGTGACAAGCTTCTCCACCACATCTCACCCAAGCGGCTAACTTGGACCAAATGGGCACATTTGGATTTTACCTCCCTTCTGGCTGCCCCGCCTCCAAGCATAGAATGAAAATTAACATTTCTTACAGTCTTAACAGTGTGCCAGACACTCTGCTAAGGCACTCCCCACCAACTTTTTCATTTAGCCTCACCACAAACCTGTGAAGTAGGTATTATTAGAAATATTATTCCCATTTCACAGATAAGTAGCTCTCCCAAAGTTGGTAAAAGAGAACTGGCATGTGTCGGAGGCAAGACTTATTTCTGGTTCATTCTACCACCATGGACCCAACCCATCAAAACTATGTCCTTATTTATCTGAAATCTCTACTCCAGACTGAAAATACCTCAAATGAGGGCAGTCAGGAGAGAGAGAGTGGATGAAGTAGAGAAGCGAGTTAAAAAAGAAGCTTGGATCAGCCACAGTTCATTCTGAAGCAATCATATTTTAACTCATTATCAAGAAATTCAGTTCCTTTTTTATTTCAGTCCTCACAAAGGAAAAGCCCAGTAAGTTGATAATCATTAATATTTCATTGAAAACCAATCCATATTTTCTGTGATGGTGACATGGACATTCCACTTTATCAGGAAGCCATTTTACAAAATTAGAAAAAGCAAGGCACCATTCTGGAAAGCACAAGCCGAGACCACTTATCATTATTATTTATTACTTATTGGGTGCCAACTGGGTCCCCACTGCAGAGAGGGAGCTGCAAAAGCATCATGCAGAGGCAGATGGTCCTTGTTCACTGGGTTCACAATCCAATTCAGATTACACAGGCTACAAGGGACCCTGCATTCTTTCATTACTGGTAACTGTGACTGCTGTGGAACCACAAAGGGAAGATCAGAACTTTCTATCACTTTTCTAGACATGAAGACAAATGAGAAGAGAAGCAATAAGCGTAATTAATTTCAACCAGAGCTGGAAGAGAAAAACTTTCAGCTGTGGTACGTACACAGCATTTATTGGGAGAGCTTCTCTCTTAGCAGAGCCAGACCCAGTGATTCACAGATATGAAACAGGCTGCCATTTCGAAAAGAACCAAGAGAGGAAAATAAGTGTAACCTGGTAGCATCTTGGTTCAAAGTGTCTATGAGAGAAATCAGTATGTGATTTAACTATCCAAGGGACCCAAGAAAAGCAGGAAGAGTTAAGCCACTAAATTCAAGGTAAAGTTAAAATTCAGGTCATTCAAAGTAAGCCAACAGAATAAGCCTTTGGACAGATGGGCATCTTGTGCGCTTCAACACAAGCTCTGGTAGAAGTAATGAGGCTGAAGTGCTGAAGAAGAGGGAAATACGCTCTCAGAGGTAAACTTACACGCAAGTCATCGGGACTTAGCTGAATAATTCCCCCTAATGCTTAGATAAATAATGCTGCTAAATTCTTGGGAATCAAACCACATCTCCACCCCTCAGCATTCAGGAGCTTCCAAAGACTGGTCTGAGCTGGCTGTGGGGAAAATGAAATCCAAAATATATTCATCACGAGAGTTTCAGAGAAGGGAGATGCTCCATCAACAATGTGAGAAGAGGAACTAAACTTGATTCTATGTTCCAAACCTGAAAGGCAACCTCAGATATTTTTGAGGAAGAGACTAGAGCATTCAGGTTTTATTAGCGATGCTTCTGCTGCCAACTGATCACAAATATTCTGGAATCCAGTTTTTATCCAGGTCCCCCAGCCTCCCTCCTCCAACACCAACAGTTATAACTGTGGTCATTGCAGAGCACATCAGCTGTATTTTAGGCAGCGTGTTTTCCATGTCTGCCGACATGCAGCAGAACCTTCTCAGATGATGCAAATGTCTTATATCTGTACTGTCCAATATGGTAGCTCCAAGTGACATGTGGCTAGTGCCACTGAGGAAATGAGTTTTAATTTGACTCAATTTTAGTTAATTTAAGCTTAGATAGCCACGTGTGCCTATTCACTGTCCTACGGGGCTACAGAGCTCTACAGAGAGCAGTGTCAGTCTTACAGAAGATGTGTGAGAATGTAGATAGAGCAATTTACATTGCACGTGGCACCAAATTCTCTTCCCCAGACTCCCTTGCAGCTAGGGGTGGCCCTGTGATAGAAGTCTGGCCCATAAGAGGAGAGCTGAGGGCTCCTGGACAAGTAATTTCCTTTCCCACATGGGACAATTTCCTATTTGCCTCTTTCGCCTTTCTTCTGCCTGGGGTGTGTACAAGATACCTACACACATGGTGGCCATCTTCTACGTGAATGCTATACACCGAGGCTGACACATCAGGAAGCTGGAAGGGAGAGTAGGACTTTGAAAACTTCCTCAGGGACTACAAGAGCCCTGGACCACCAACCTGGAGATTTCTGTGGCACGAGACAAATAAAGCCCTTTCTCATTTAAACTTTTCTGCCTGTTTTTCTGTGCTTGGGGCTAAACTCACTAATCCTAGCAGATATAACTATGTCCCATGATAAAGGTTTGCCATATAATGAGTATCTCATTGTCTACAGAACTGGCGTAAAGTCCAATTGTCCTGGCAGTGTTTATCCACTGCATCTATGCATCCTTCCCCTTCCCCTTGGGGCCAGCCTGGGGCACAATTGTGATGGGTGAGTAGTTGTTCTAAAATCTCCTGCCCCTCCCTCCACTTCTGTTCTCTGTTCTGTTTCCCTGTGTTCCTGGCCTTGTCCAATTCTTGGTTTCTTCCTCTCTCCTCTCAGCAGTGCTTCTGCTATCATCCATGACTCTTGTGGTATCTCCTTCAAACTGGGGCGTGGAGGGAGGATTGGCTTTGTCACGGGCTAAAAGGATTTTAGTCACAAAGAAGAAAGGGGAAGAAGCCAATTGGACATTAAAAGGGTGTTTCCTTCCATTAAAATCTCTTTGAAAATAAATAAATAAATAAATAAATAAATAAATAAATAAATAAATAAATAATAAAATCTCTTTGGTAAGTAATTTTCCATTATGTGCCTAGAAAGAGGCTGGCTTGGTCTTCTGATGCCTTGTTCACTCTTCTGATTTCTTTCTGATGACTCTTAATTGGGTGTCTAGCATGCACTAAACCTCCTCTTGGCCCTTACAAGCATATGGTTTCTTTTAATCCTCAGAACAACCCCAGGCAGTGAACCTTATTAAGAGGGGACACTTGGGGACTAGGTTGACCTTTTGAGAGTTCTTCAAATCCACACACTGTATCTGTTGATAGCCATTTACTAAAGTTGCCAAAAATCCCTCTTGTGTGTATGCGAACTGTATCTATCATTCCCATTTTGTAGCTGAGGAAAATGAGGCTCAGAAAAAACTACATTGTCATATATAATAAATGACAGTGTCAGGATCTCTGGTTGCAAGTCAGAGCTGTTCCACTAGAAAAGAGAGGAGGCTTGGGTTTATTCTCCCATGCAAAGCTATCTAGTGCCAGCCACTAAAAGCAGGCAGTTAGTCTCCTTCCTCAGAGGAACTCTGATGGGTTAGGGGGGTGGGGGGCAGAGGGAAAATTAAGGAGAGACTCCTGATGATGAGAGAAGCTGAAGACCCCAGTTCTCTGCCCCTGCCAAGATTCCTGGCAGAAAGACACTTAACCTTTGCAGCTCCCCGGATGTCGAGGCGTTAATAAGCTTCCTCACCTCACAGGGAAGTTGTGAGGATTAATTCTTGTTTAAAATCACTTTGTGATCCAACGATGAAAGATTCTCTTGGTTCTTTGGTCTCCCTCATTCCTCCTCCCACAGACATGACTCATGAAAAGTAGATGGGTGGAGGGAAGAGTAGAGACAGGCAGCTGAGAGCAAGTTGAAAACAGAATAAGATAGGGCAAAGAGGGCAGGGTGAGTGGTTCCAGAATTCAAAGACAATGACCAGGAACCACTGGAAGATGTTGACTAACTAACTGTCCCTCTCCCTGGGCACTCAAATATACAGCAGGAGTTTCCCCCACCCAGACACCATCTCACATCAAAGAGAATAATCGAGTGCTAACCTTTGATAAGTGCTCTTCAGGGGTCATGTTAATGTAAAATCCTGCCTCTGCCCTGTCCAGTCTTCTGCCCCCTGAATGCACCTTCCTCCAGAAAGAGGAAGAAAAAGAGGTCATGCAGTCCTTGGATATTTGGACACTTGGGCTTAGATGTGTCCCCACAGCTGAAATGGTGAAATAATTTTTATAAAAACTTCCTACATTTTCCCCTCCTGTTTTTGTCTACTATGGAGTGCTATTTTCCTTTTCCTCTTTTTTCTGATTTAAAAAAATGAGTGTGGAAACATAGAGCAAACCCTATCTGAGTCAACTCAGCATTAAAGCACCCCAAAAATCACTTCTAATGAAGGACTTCAAAGATAGAAACAGGGATAATGATAGTTTTCCCTATATTTGTAGAAAATTCAACCTCTTGTAGGTAAGCCAATTCCATCTCTATTCCTCCCAGAGAATTGTTGCCCTGCAGTTGTAACTATGAAACAAATATCTACCCACCTGGATCCTGGGGAAATGTAAAAAGGATGACATGTCCCACAATATGACAAATGTCATTCCAGAACCTGAAGTTGACTGGGTTCATTTTTACTGTAATATTTCAATCCATTTGAGCAAGAGAAATAGGCAATGAATCATTCAACAAATATTTACCAGAGATCTTCTATATGCTGGTATACAGGAGATGCTCAATAAACACTCATGAAACAAAGGAGCTGAGAAGCTAAAAGATACATCTTGTTCTTAGGATCAAGATGTGCATGATCAATTCATGGGGAGAACACAATTAATTCAGAGGCTAAAGCTTTAAGGAAGAAAGAGCAGCAAGTTCAATGCAGAGGCACTTTTCTCATTTGGGTAAGGACAGAGCACCCCAGGCTTTCCTAAGGAACACTGTGTGCTGTTGCTCAGTCTGTGCACTGAACAAAAGGATTAGCAAGCATGGGTGGATGACAGAATTTGGCTCTTCCTACTTGCCAATCTGAGAGCCACTGGGCCACATCTGCCCAGATGTGATGTCTTCTACAAATTTACACAAAGACATAATGTACTTTGGTGTGGTCTTGTTTTCCTCTCTGAAAAGAAAATGTCTCCTCTTCAGGTTCGCTCTTCATTTATAGGCATGATGATCATGTGTGGCCCAGAGGAGAAAGACTAGCTGCAACACAGCTCTCCATGGGTAGATTAAATAAAATGCTGTATCATTGATTTCTCAGCACTGAACTATCCCGAGATGTTGCCGGTGTCTATTTAATAGAACTGCCAAAAAACATTTAATTTTTTCATATAAAACACACCCAGAAAATTGAACAAATTTCATCAAAATGTTTAAGTGCCAGAAACGATTCCAATCTAATAAAACATTAAGGCCTTGCGTGGTCTGTATTGCACATGTGGCAGACCCCCATTAACGACACGGTTGGAACCTAGTTTTTAATTCTTTTGCACAAAATCACCAATTTATGCTCTGCTGGGAAACCTTTTGGAAAGGTCTCTTTGTAAATAAAGCAACCAATGCCTTAAAATAAAGTTGGCCAAGAGTGCGTCTCCTTCAGGGTCTGAGAGGAATCTTCGCTGCTCGGATGCTGAGGCAGGCCTGCACAGTCAGCTGTTGTAACAGAATCTGTTGGCGTCTGTGGCGCGCTGAGTGACAGCAGTGTGTAATCACAGAGACGCACAGATACACATCAGACGGCAAGAACACAGAAATAAGCAGCGGAATGGGAGTATTTTGGAACCTAAATGGACCTTGGCACAAAACACTCTGAAACTGCCATTTTGCAGAGCCTGATCATTTTTGCTTGTTGCGTTTGGAATCTAGAAAGGGAAGAGTAAGGAAGAGGGAAGGAGAAAGGCTTATTTTTATGGGGTGCATCCCATGTCCCAGGCACAAAGGGCTTTGAATATTTCATGGGATCTAATCCTTGGAGTCACAAGATGATGTTAGGTGTATGATCGCTATTTACAGATGGGGAAAAACCAAGTCTTCAGAGGCAGAATAGCCTGTTCAAGGCCACACAGCTAATAAGTGACAAGGTCAGAAAGGAAATACAGGTCTGTCAGTCCTGAAAGTCCATGCCCTCCCACTTCCCTTGTTTCCATGCTGTGGTGTGAATCAGGGGGGAATACTTCCTTCCATCCCGATCCTAGAAGCCCTTCTTATCTGGTGGTTGCCATCTATATAAGAGAAGCTGGCTTTTAGCCAGTGCCCTTCACCTTGCCTGCTTCAATGCTCAAGAAGGAGAATCTACCTTATTCAAAAAGTAATCCTGTGAAAAGCTAGGTTGGGCTCAGTTGGACAACAATCGGACAGCTCATTTTTCTAATCAAGTCTTGTGGACCGTAGGACCAGAATAGTGGCATATGAAGTTTAAGAGGATGGCCAGCCTCCCAGGTACCCTCCCTGGGGAGGTGTCTTGACAAAATCTATTCCAAATTCACATCAGATGAGAGACAGAGACTAGATATTAGCATGTTGCAACACCTGCTATCCCCAAACATATTCATCAGTAAGGAAAGTCAGGTTCCCCTCTGAGCAAGGGAGCAGATTTACAAGAAAGCAAGTGATATTCTCCGAGGGGAGTAAACCCACTTTATGTAAACCTGAAAGATCAGTTACAGTTCCCAGAATTCACCCCAGAGTGTGCCCCTAAAGTCACCGAGTAAGGGACTGTGAGAAACAGTGTGAATGGACTCAAAACAAAACAAGACTCACCTGATTACAAGTTTCATTATGAACCTCGGGTTTTTTAGAGCTGGTGACATCACACTGCTTTGAAACGTTGGGAAGGGGAGAGGGGCTGCTATGTTCAACACACACGTGAACTTCATATGTCTTGCAGGCCTCCCTACTGACATCACACAAAACTTGGCCCTTACTCAGGCTTCATGATTTTGATAGGCCACCCCTGCCCTTCTCCACTTTCAGAGGTGGTTAGCAACCAAGGGTAGATTTTTGTTATTTTCAAAGGCAGCTTCAGATACCACACAATAGCATAACTGTCGATGAATGTCGGCATTGGATGCTCCGAGACCTGTCCCAGCCTCTGCCTACAATATACCTTTTGGATTTGGGGTATAAAAAAGCTTGGTTGTTCAAAGTATGGTCCACAGGAGGCAAAATGAGCCTCAACTGGAAACTTGCAAAAAATACAGAATGCCCAGTTCTGTTGGATCCCAATCTGTATTTTTTACAAGATCCCTGGGTGATTGGTGTTGATTTGTACATTAAAGTTTGAAAAGTGCCAAAATAGTCCAGTGGTCCTCCAAGTGTCTCTCCAGGCTCAGCAACAACAGCATCACTGGCAGCTTGTTATAAATGCAGAATCTAAGTTCTACTGAATTTGAATTTCCATCTTAAGGACACCCCACCACCGCCACCCCCCACCTCCATCCCCGGTGATGTGCATCCACATTGACACTGAGAAAGCGTTATTTTAGGGTCCAGCAAACCTGGGTTTCGGTCTGGGTACCACCACTTACTAGACGTATGATTTTCCATAAAGTACAACTCTTGGAGTATCAGTTTCTTCAATAACGAAGTAAGACAAATAGATCCTTTTTTCAGGAAATTTAAAGGGATTAAATCAGGTCAAGTAGGTAAAGCTCTTAGCACAGAGTGTTAATGCGTATTAAGCACTTTGTAGATAGTTGTTTTTAGCTTTCGCCATTTGTTCCTTTCCGTCCTGTCATTCTCTACCTTAGAGATATTTCCATGAGGCCTTCCTGGGTCCCTTCCAGTTTTAACATGTCCCAATTTGACAATTAGTTCATTTTTCTTAAACCTGCTGAGTAGCCATTAAACCAAACCCTGTTAACTATAATAAAAGCAAAACTGGATTAAGAATTAGTTCTTCATCATGCCCAGCTTTCTTTGCTTGCCGAGTTTGGTTTTATCTCCAATGTGAAGAAATAGAAGCAGAAGGCGGACAGAGCCCACAGCATGTCTATTGAGCACTTTCTGTGTAAACAGTTCAGATACTAACATGAGGACAAACAAAACAGTCATAGTCTTACTCTCATGGAGTCTACTTATTTAACCAGGGAGATTGACAAATAAATATACCATTGCCCTTGAAAGTGTAATAAGTATTGTGAACGAGGGTCATAGGAGCAAGAATAGAAGGATAATGGAATGTAGATGCTGAAGGTGGAAGGGTTAGGAGGGTGAAGTTGGAGAGATGGTCTTTCAGAGAGAGTGACCTGCAAGCTGAAACTTGAGAAGGAAGAATAATAGTTGTTCAGGAGAAAGAGAACCCCGGGCAAAGTGATGCAAGTGCAATGGGTCTGAGATAGAAAGTGGTTTGAGAGAAGTTAAAGAGCCAGAGATAAGGTAGATGAGACTGGACCCCGGTCAGTAAGGGGAATGATTCCTAGAGAACCAGGGGAGGTGGGTGGAGCCAAATCTGGGCTCCCCAGCCATTGGTGGTTCTCTTAGGGAGGAGGGGGGAAGACACCACTGCAAGGAGCTCATGAACATAGATAGGTGTAAAGCAAATCTCATTACTGACCGTATCTATGAATGAGCTCCTAAAAGGAACTCAGTAATATTTGTGATTAAGTACAAACGAATAAATGAATGAGACATATAATTCAAAGGCACTAATGATCTAATAGGAGCAAAAGTTATAGCTCGGGAAAAGTATTTTGTGAAAGAAGCAGGGTATCACGCTTTCAAATGCCCCTTCTCGCCCCTGAATCTAAATTTTTTCTTGTTCTGCTGGATTTTCTTATCCACATACAAGTTTGTTATAATATCTTGTGTCTTTAATAATAACCTTGTTTGACCCCCACATTCTATTCCGGGTACTGGCCTATTTTTCTAGTACCTTTTATACCAAAACATTGAGTCATAGGTTTCTGCACTATCCACTTTCTTCTCATTTTCTTTCTTAAAACATGTAATATTGATACACTAAAGAATATATGTAATGTATATGTAGATCATAAGGATTACTGATGAAAGTGGACACCCCATGAGTATTGTACCCAACTCATCTATTAGAACCTTACCAATTCCATTTAAGTGATTTGGTTATTCTTCTTCATTCTACCCTCTGTCTCTTCTATCCCAGACAATAATAAATCTGAATTTTGTATTTATCATTCCTTTCTTTTAGAATCATAGTTTTGTCACAGATGCTTATATCCCTAAACAGCATACATTTACTTTTACCAGACTTTTTGTACTTTAAAAAAAATGGAAAATCAATCATGTAAAATAAATTACAAATGGAATTTCCAATGGCAAAATATCCAAATATCCATAAAATGCACTAATGCTTAAAAAAGGGGGGGTGAGTGGACCTGGGTAGTTCAGTTGGTTGAGCATGGAACCCCAAGTGTGGCTCCCCACCCAGCACAGAGTCTGCTTGTCCCTCTCCCTTCCCCTGCTTATACTCTCTCTCTTTCAAATAAATAAATAAATAAATAAATAAAATCTAAAAAAAAAAAAAAAAAAAAAGGCTCCTTCCCTATATATGCACAAACCATCCCTCTCCCACTCCCTTCCAGATATCACACTGCTGAGCAATTGAACCATCCATCAGTGACTCTTTCCTTGGAGTTAGACATAACCCTTATACTATGGAATTCCTTTAAAACACAACTATCCTCCAGGAATTCATAACATATTAAGCCTCTACTATATGTTGAGTTTCCTGGGACATAAATTCTAAGACAAAGATTAGTGTGCAGGAATTTTATTAAGGAGGGTTCTTAGGATCAACAGTTGTGGGGGAAAGGAAGGAAGGAAGGAAGTTTGAGAGAGGGAGAAGTTGAATTGTGATGAAGTCCAGTGGAAGCTTTAGCCAACACCAAAGGGTTCTGAAGCTGAGATGGCCCTTCAGAGTTTAAGTTGTGGCACATTGGTCTTTATCTCCTCATCCACCAGTCAATGCATGCAGTTGACCTTAGGCAAGACAGCTCTCTTCAGCCAAGGCAACTCCTTCAGGGGGCTGACATGTAGGAGATATTTGCTGGCTGTACTTCCAGCAGCTGGAGGTATACATTCTCATTCCTGAAGGGAAATCTGGATGGCACATCACAGCATCCACCAAAGTCCATCACACCCTAGACTGAATTTGACATCTTCTTGAACCTGGGGCAACCTAGTAGTGGCAAAAACCCATTGGATATGGGTGTACTGAAAAGGAAATGAGAGGAAGAAAATCAGCCCCCAAAGCGACTTGGTTAGAGAGAGTCAGGAAGGGAACATTTGCTGGGTCGTGGGCATTAAGTAAGGGCAATGCAGTACACCAGCTTCCTTTACAGCTTCAAAATGTTTTCCGGAATCCACATTGGTCCTTGCCTCTAATTAGTACCGAGTAACTGAACTAGCAGACCAAGTACGTTCTTAGAGAACCAGCCCCACAGGAGAAGCTATCACCCCTCATCCACCTACCCACACACACAAAAGTCCACTTTGATATACTTACTCAGAATTTTGCAATCACAAAATCTTGAAAGGAACTATTTTCATTTTAGCTGAATAAAATGTTGAATCATTTTGAAAAATAAAAGTTGATACTTTGAATTATCACATGGGAGAATGACACTGAGCCAGGGGAAGTAACCTAAACTTTCTAGGTTTTTAGCTTCTTAATCTCTTTGTTAGAGCCTTGCCTCAAATGGAAACCCTGAGCTTCAAGAGGTAGTAGCAAGAGCAGTTCAAAAACGTAGAGGCAGGCTCACAGGTGACGGGCCATAATAGAGCCCAGAGCCATCTTAACTAACAGCATTGCCATGAGCAACTTTTGCAGAGCTGTGCTTTGCAACTTTTCAGGAGGTAAGAAGATTTTCAGCCAACTTTAAAAAATGACCAACAAGAGAGAGACAAAGCCATTAAGAAATAGCCAGTCCCCTTTATGCTGACTTGGTATCGCTTCATTCAAGCTGAACAGGTAGAAACAATTGCAACCAAATGTGAACATGAACAGGATAAAATTACTCATCTTAATTATCCTCTAGGATGACAGTGTTCAATAAGCAGCATTTCAACAAGATATTAGTAAGTTTCTTACTTAAGAAGATGGCTGGAGGGAGCTCTTTCAAATGTATTTGGGAAATTCTGTGTATTGTATCTTTCTCCTGCAGTCAGGTGCCCATTAGCTTATTCGGAGATCTGAGAAGTCCTACAGCAAAGAAAACTTCAATCTTGTTGAAGTGTGCAATCCTCAAGAGTCAATCTTTGAACATGTTTTCCTTGGAACACACATTAACATCTTGCCAAACTAGTATATGAAGAGCACAGTTTAGAAAATGCTGGTCTAACCCTACCTATTCTATTTACAGATGAGCAGCCCTGGTGTCAGAGAGGAAAGGAAGCTTTCCCAAGATCACAATAGTTATTAGAGACAGAGTCAGGACAAGAACATTGGGTCCATGACCTTCAAACCAGTGTTCTGTTTCCAATCCAATGACTAGTGAGGTAAATCAAATTTGCTCTTTTATAAACTGGCTATTGATGGAGGGTTGCTCTTAGAAATGACCACAGGATTCATCCTAAACAGAAAACATTTTCTCTTGTTTTCCCATTCATAGGATTTCTATAGGCTTTCTTATTCATGAAGTTATATAGGATAAAAGGTTTTCTTATCCTCTCTGGGACAGTGAGATGGAGGAAAAGAGGGTAAACAGAGTCAGCTTAATGAGATAAGAGAGCATCTACTTAGAACACTTAAGTCTATGTATGTCTTTTAAAAGTTTGTTCCATTTCCTCTGGGAGCCTGCATATTGGAGGTGAGACCTAGATGAGAGGAAGGAAAAAGTGGGAGAGAACAGTGGGACCCAGCAGTGTGGCTACAGAACAGATTCCAGGGAGAGAAGCTTCCATTAGAGGACTCTCTGTGGTAGACTCTTGGAAAGGAGTTCTGCTTTCTGATTTAAAATGCTCTATGCTTCAGTGTCCCTCTGTGGTACCCTCACCTTGCAACACCCTTTCCCACTCCCAAGGTCTTTTAGTGAAGGGAAATAAATATCAAGTAGAAGTACCAGCCTTGGAGCACGCTGCTTTAGGGAATGAAGTCGAGTCCACATTTGCAGGGAAATGCACAACATGGAAGTCTGGAGGTCCTCAATGGAGTGCCACTAGGAAGCCAAAGGGGCCACAGGAGGAGAATGGAATCAGAGTTGGGAGTACTCCCCCCCCCCCCCACCCAAGAGTCCTCAGGTATTTGGAAAAAGAACTGAACCTCTCCATTCAAAGTAGGATAGGGCCTTAAATTAATTTATTTAGATATTTAGGCCAAAGGTGAACCAGAAGGCCAAATAGGATTTTCCTAATCCCTGGGAAAACACCTTCAGAATTGTATAGCTAGACCAGTGGGGAATAGGCCCAGAGAGAGTGAAGAAAACATATACATTCAGTTTTTGAACTTGAAATGCTAAGGAGGCTTTGAAATTAAACGTTTTTTAAAATGCTAAGAAGTCTATGTAACGATCTTCTATTTGGCCTAATTCCCCACAATGTGACACCCATTACTATTTAAGTCTTAATTCCAAGAAGCCCTAGACTTCCTTAAATCACTCTATCTTTCTCTATTCTTCAGCATTTTTACCTGTAAACATAGTTAATTCATGGTAGTCATTAAATTGGATGCTTCCTGGTAGTAACTCACACAGCTAAGAGCATTTAACCCCCTTTTTCCACTAGCAAGATGGGTTTGGCTCATCCTTGATGGGCAGAGCCGTTTCTCCTTCCCATCACTATTCAATATCTTTGAATGCAACTTTTGGAGCAGCCAGGTATTTGGATTCATCCTTTCCTATAATGCAATGAGAAACTTGAACATTTATTTTCTAATTTATCATTCTTATTTTGTCAAATGGTGTGTGCCTCCTCCCCTAAGCAGCTTGCATGAGCCAGTCAGTTGGAACCTAATGTGGATGAGGTTTCGAAGGTATGTGTTGTGAACTCCGCAGGTTTCAGAAGTTCTCGCTTGTGGTAATTTCTGTGGTTATCCCAGCCTATTCCTTTCTGAGCAGCAAGGCTTAGAACCCTTCCCCACAGCATTTACCCAAGCCACTGCTCATCAAGGAAATAAGTCCAAATGGTATCTTCAAAATCAAATGTCAAGGCCCCCATACCTCTCAACAAGTCAGCCCATCTGCAATGAGTTTTGCTTTGCATTCCTTCCATACACAAAGCTATTCTAGGGTGCATGTCGTAGAGTTTAGCCAGGAAGCCAGATGTGTGGATCACTATTTTGTGGTTCCAGGGCCACTTGTTGGCCGCCCTTTTCACCCCTTCCCCCCCACCCCCCATCATCAAAGCTAGGAGGATTTTTTTTTAAAAAGATTTTATTTATTTATTCATGAAAGATATACACAGAGAGAGGCAGAGCCACAGGCAGAGGGAGAAGCAGGCTCCATGCAGGGAGCCGGATGTGGAACTCGATCCCGGGTCTCCAGGATCGCGCCCTGGGCCGAAGGCAGGCCCTGAACCGCTGAGCTTCCCAGGGATCCCCAAGCTAGGAGGATTTTATCAGCTAATGACATTGTTGTACTCAACCATTCTTTGTGGAAGAATCTCTACTTCTTTTCAGGCTCATCATTCATCATGTACATTTTAGATGAGGAAGGTTAAAACAGTTAACCAAATTATGTTAAAATATGTGTATAAACATGCTCAGAACTCTGGAACTGGAAAGCTGAAATGATTTAATTATTTAATATTTTAAGTGAGTGTGGGTGTGATATTTATATTATTATTACTAAGGAATAGAAAGAATCAAGGAGAAATTTCTAGGCTGCACAGCTAACGAGTGTGTCTGTCAAGAAGTTCTGTAATTAAATGAAGTTGAATAACAAGACATCTCTCCGTCTCTCTAGTTGGAAAAGCAAGGACAATGTACAAGTTTATAGGTCTGAAGGATAATCCAGGATTAACTGTTGAGAACAATACAGAGGAAATATGTATCTATCAGAAACCATTTTCCATTGTCCCATAATTGCAGAGAATCTTTTTCCTAGGAAGTAGGGGGAAACAGAAACTGAGTATAACAGAAGCTCTAAAGACTAAAACTTGTTCACATTCTGAGGAAATATTTTTTTCTTGTTCCAATTGCCCTTTAATAATTAAAGACAACATTTTTATAGCAACAAATCATAAACCCACTACACTAGCATTTGGCAAACTTTTTCTGTAAGTCAGATAGTAAATATTTCAGGCTCTTGGGGTCATACAATCTCTGTAACAATTGCTCCACTCTCCCATTGTAGCAGGAAAGAACCAAGGACAATACACTCAACAAAGGAGTATGGCTGTGTTCCAATAAACCTTTATTACAAAAACAGACAAGGAGCTGGATTTGTCCCACAGGTGGGTAGTTAGCTGACTCCTGCCCCAGACTCTAAGTTTTATGAAGGCTGGGACCTATATTCTAAGGTCTGGTACATTGTAGGCACTTAATAAATATTTGTGAACAACATTTTTTAAAGTTGGAATTACAGTAGCTCTACAATTATGTGACCTTGGCCAAGTCACTTCCTCATTTAGAGCCTCAGTTTTTGATACTATAAAGTGGAAAACGTAATGTTGATCCTGCTTATTTTCTGACATATCTCATCATAATATAAGTCAATAGCAAAAACAAAATCACTGGCATGTATTAATATCTTTAAAAGTATCATATAAAGTTGTTTTTTATGTATAACATATTAATCTCACAGCAAACCTGCCTTATCTCCATTTTGTCGGGTAAGGAAACGAAGTACGCAGAGAGTTTAAATAGCATAAGGTTTTATGGTAAATGATAGAACTGATATTCAAACCCCATAGGCTGCCCAGTTAATCACTACACACTGCTTTATATTCCCTAAGCTTGGAAACTGAAATGAGCATTACAAAGAGTTGTTTGTTTGTTTGTTGCCTTTTGTATTTTATAAATCATAGGACTGGCTTGCTCTATAGAACCAACAACATTTTATTCTTAGTTGTCCAATCCTTTATGAGTGTTCAGCCAACTTCACTGGAGAATAGAAGGGAACAGGTGATAAATCATGTAAGGTCCTATTGGTGGTGAGCAAATCTGGTGAACTAATGCAAAAGTGGGGCAGAAGGAGATATTTATTAGAAAATAACACACAGCTCATAAAACTAAGGAAGAGTAGAACAAGGCTCTGGGAGAGAGGACCTCATACAATGGTAACTCTGACACTAATAATGACACAGTAGCTTGCAACTGCTTCTAAATATCTGCTCATGTTTCAAATTCCTTGGAAAGAGAATCTCTTTCGTCCAGCCACCTCAGGTATTTCTGCCCTTATATAAATCACCTCTCCCCAGCCAAGGAACAAAACTAGTGGCAATATTATAACCCTAGATGAAACAGAACCATAAAGCAACCACATCAATGTATCTACCTTAAGTGGAATACCAGTACCATGTTCCGTTTCCAACTGACGCCCACTTCCAACTGACACCACCTCTACACAGTGCCTTATTGTGACATTTTGACTTGAAAATAAGAACATTTTGTGTTTCTTCCAGTCTTTACCATAGGCTGCCAAACACACAAAATTGCTGTTAAAAGTTCCAAATGCTTCTACCCTCCCTTCAACCTTTCCCTCCTTCTAGCTCTATCCTCCATACACTGTCTCCTTCCATCCATCTTGAATTTTTGGTCACATAATTGATGCCCATATTTCTTGATCAGCCCTGCCTATTTCACCTATTATCACACATGCACATGCTGATAGCAAAATTATCACACTTGCTTGTTAGCCATAGCAGTAAAATTCATTCTCAAGATTCTAATTTTCTTTATACATCTATGTTTTACAATTTCTCTGGTTTAAAATATAGCTTTAGTGTCATGACTTTATATTTTAATGCAAAATGGAATCATTGTTCTTATTAGTTTTTGTTTTACAAATGTATTTCTAACCTTATTTTCTACAATAATTTTTAGGACCTGACCACTACTTTCTGATCAGCACAATAATGGAATGCCCGTTAAACTGATGAATGTCCTTTGTGGATAAAATGTGGTTTTTGTTTCCATCACACTGGGAGTTCGACTCTTTGCAAAAGCATTGAGATAAATGTCAACTATGGAAGGTTGGAAAATCTGCTTTTCCCCTTTCCCTAATTTGCAGTTGCATGTCTCCCCCACCCCCTGTATTTCCCCTGATAAGCCCAGAACTTCTCGTCCTCAGCCCAGAAAAATATGTTCCATTCTACAAGTCAATGATTTCCATGTTATACCAGGAAACGGAGCGAAACCAAAGAGAGTACAGAACTTTTTCTTTCTTTCTTTCTTTCTTTCTTTCTTTCTTTCTTTCTTTCTTTCTTTCTTTCTTCTTCTTTCTTTCTTTCTTTCTCTTTCTTTCTTCTTTCTTCTTTCTTCTTTCTTTCTTTCTTTCTTTCTTTCTTTCTTTCTTTCTTTCTTTCTTTCTTCTTTCTTCTTTCTTTCTCTCTAAGATTTTATTTATTTGAGAGAAAGAATGTGAGAGAGAGAGAAGAGAAGCAGGGTCCCCACTGAGCAGGGAGCCCAATATGGGGCTCCATCTCAGAACTTCGGGATCAGGATCTGAGGTGAAGGCAGACACTTAACCAACAGAGCCACCTGGGTACCCCAAGAGTATAGAACTTTCTGCCATGGAATATCTGGAAGGAGTTTGAAAGAGTTTGAGAACATTTCAACCCATGGTGTTCTATGCAATTCAGCTCTTGGTGTTTATTCCTTCAGACCTTCAAGTTATTATGCCAAAAATGAAACTATTTCTAACTAATAATAATCACTTCAATTTCTGATCTTAGAGTAATTTCCAGCACTTTGCTGTGTGCTTTACAAACATGAACTCACTGGATTCTCAGTAAACCCAGGCCATGTTGTAGCTGAGAAAACCAAGGCTTACAGAAGTTAAGCAGCTTGCTATACCACACAACTATTAAGAGGGAGGTGTGAAATTTGAATCCAGATGGTTTGATCCCAATGCCTGAGCTCCAAATCATTTGCAGTTTTCTCATTCTTACCTTGTGATTTGCTTTGACCATTACTGTTATAAAATGTCATTTTAGAAAATGACCTGTAAATGTTTGCTACCTTTTTCAGCATGAGATTATTATGAGTGATTCAATACTCACCTTCCTACACCCAGCCAAAAATCATGTCTCTCGTTTCATCATGGAAATCAGTGAATAAGTAGAATCATTCTTTCATTCAATTCATATTTATTGCTTTCTTTTTTAAAAACATATTTTTATTTATTTATTCATGAGACACAGAGAGAGAGGCAGAGACATAGGCAGAGGGAGAAGCAGGCTCCTCGCAGGGAGCCTGATGCAGGACTCAATCCCTGGACTGGGATCAGCCCTGAGAGGAAAGCAGATCCTCAATCACGGAGCCACCCAGGCATCCCAATTTATTGCTTTCTTATTAGGTGCCAGGTTCTGCGTTAGGCTCTCTGACAAGGATGGGAATAAACAGTTTCTTCCTTCATGTAGTTTGGTGGGCAAGATACTAGAAGAGAAAGACGAAGAAAGAAAATGAGAGAGAATAAGATTTGGTGATTTTTTTTTTAAATTTCAAATTGTTAGCTGTAGGATTCAATAAAATTTAATCAGACATTGCACTGCAGACTACTTTTCAAGGCTGATTCTAGCAAATTTTATCCTTTAGTATAGAAATACCTTATGTTCCTATTATATAGGTTTTTCTGAACCACTGGGTTCTGCAAGAAAATGTAGAATTCTTTTCAGTGAAATGCCATAGCATGCTCTCTGTCATTCATTCATGACTATTAACCAATTGAAAAATGCCACACTGTTATAAATTGTTAAAAATAATGGTGGGCAAAGGAATGCAATTGATTTATAAGCAAAGTAAATGTACAGGCTGCTAAGTGCTAAAGACAATGAATTTTATCTTCAAGACTGGGCTTAAATGAGAGAAATTACAATGGTATTAATTTAAGAAGCAATATCACCACCTTATCCTCAGAAACCTAGACTACTTTAATACTAACAGAGGGCCAAAATTTCATTACAGCAAATGCTACAATAAAATTTTCAGAACGATAACAAGAATTTGAATACTTTCCTTTTTTCAGCAACAGGAACACAATGAACAGAATCTAGAGAAGTTACTTCTCTGTATTTTAACTTGAGTCACAAGGTAACAGCATACTTAAGTGGAAGAATCAGAAAAATCTGACTTTTTTCCTTTAGATTTACTATTGACCAAAGAAACAACGATACAAAATGACTGAGACTAAGTCAGCTTGAATTTTTAAGCTCTCTCCCAGAGTTAATTTTAGTTAAAATTATGTTTGAGCTTCTGGATGGGATTTTTTCCCCCTTGTTTGATTGATTTTTGTTTTGTTTTCTTTAAATTTATGTTCCCTTTGCACATTCCACTTATGCCAGGTTTGGGAAGGGAAAGCGCCGATAATTCTGCAAGATGGTTGATTGCTGTGTTTTGGTTGATTAGGATGAGGTTCCAATAAAGCATCCAAACATGTTGGTGTGCCTCTCTGTTAAACCTTCAAATCCATAGAGGTGTCTCTCATCACTAAAACAACAGACCATAAAGTTTGCTTTATGCAAGTAGATTTATTTCTTTATTTGTACTCAAACACAACCATAAAGGTTTATCTTCTGATCAGAGAAAGAAAATAAACAAAGCAACAAAGGTCTTCACAAAAGAGAGTGTATAAGCCAAATTAACAAAGCCTTTGTTCTTTCCAGGTTAACAAGAAATGGGAAGAAAGAAAAAGGGGTAGGATTATGAGGAAAGGAAGCTCCATGCTTTTTTTATGTACTTTGATTCCTGATAAGCAACTTCAGTGTGTGTTTAAAATCTTGAGGATTTATATTATTAACCAAACAAGAATTTTTACAATCAGGGAACATTTGTCTGGTTTCCCCCTCGCCTCCTCCCTCCCCACCCATCCCCCCAACCAGCACACACAATTTTTGTAGAATATTTTGTTGGCTATAATTAAACTATGTGTGTTAATTAGGATTAGATTTTAAATGCACTGCTTGGGAAGTTGAAAAATACAGGATCTGAATGAGCCCAAATTGAGATGACACTTGAATTTTCGCAGATGTTTCCATAATCCTAATTTCAAATTGATTGTACTTCCTGAACAGTGAGAAGCCATTTTCAGTTATTTATTCAGACGTGTGCACTACTTTTCCCTCTGCCAGTGGTAGAAAATATCTAGCACTTTCGTTAACTCCTTCAAATAAACTGATTTCCGAGGCAGGTTTTAATGGGAGGAGTGCCAAATAAGACCCACCTGTTCCTAGGGTCACCCAGAGCCTGTGTATGGGCCCAAGCAGAAATCCGGACTCCAGCAATTTCTCCCTTGCCTGTCCCCTCGTGATGGGTTCAGCTGGCTTTTGACTGTCATTACTCAACAGGCCAGGGAAAAAGCAAAGAGAGACAAAAAAAAAAAAAAAAAAAAAAAAAGGAGAACTTCCCATATTATTGGCTACAAGAAGCCCATAATCTGTGACACTTAATTCAGTCACAAAGATGTGCAGTATAGGACGCTACATAAGCCCAGTGTTTGGACCCAACAGCAAGGCCACCTGTAAAACACATTCCCAAATAAATGGCCTGTAAAAAAGATAAGCCCCCGCCAAAGCTAAGAGTGTCGGTAGCAAGTGGCATTTCAGCTAAAGCTGAAAGTCCAACACCAGACTTGGAATACACTTGAAAGAAAGGGTGGTTGTTTCTTGTGTGCATGTGGATTTGTTACAGTTTCTCTACGTTTTCTGTTCAACTCAAAATCCAGAGAGTCTTCAGAAATCCTGCCTTGGAAGCAACCCCATTCTACTGACAAGTCTTCTATTTGATTGTAATTCCTTGCAGCTTTCCTGTTAGGGGGGCCTCTGCTGAATTAGAGGCATCGTGCCTCCTTCCACCTGTAACGATTTCCCACTCAACTGTAAGACAATGGCCATGATTGATCTAATGAGGGACTGGAAAAGCCAGCTGATTGCTATAAATAGTAGAAAGCAAAAACTTGTGCTTGGCTTCCCAAAGAATTTCTCATCAACTCTGATACCCTAACCTAAATAGGTAAGCGGCCTCATAGCAAATTAGGTAAGGCACTTAAGCTTTTTCTTGGTGGGAGTTTGGATAGAGGGCCAGTCAAGATTTAAGCAGAGGGAGATGACTGATGAAATGTTCACGTTTTTAGAGCAACAATCACATGCACATGTCATTCTATATGGTCCCATGAAGGCAGCATTCTTTTTTTTTTTTTTTTTTTTTTAACAAAAAGCAGTCTGAATAAATGCAACTGCACATGAGTCAAGAGACTTAAAAGTTTTTTGGTTTTGTTTTTTAGGACTGTTGACATTTTTTTTTTTTTTTTAATATTTGAAGTACAGCAGACATAGCCTTTGTGTATTCATTTGTTAAAAGAAAATAGCATGCTGCCAAGGTACATGAAAGTAATTCACATAATGTCCCTGAAAATCACATAATTTTTTTCCTCACTGCATCTTTTAGGGCTGTGCTTCTTCATCCTGGCTGCATATTAGTCACCTGATGCTCATACCATACCTCAGATTAATTACAGCAAAGTAACAGGGCTCGGACCCAGGAATCCCTTTTTTTACACTGTCAGGGCAATTCTAATGGGCAGCCAAGTTTGAGATCCAATTATTGTATTAAAGAGTCTCTAATAATAGCAAGTAGAAATTTTTTCCTGCTGTTTTACATGCAGATGGAAGAGTCAAGTAGAATGGTCTTCTCCCCATCTCTTGTCCTGTCGGTTACCTGCGGATTAACAGTTCAGCGCCTGCATGCCTGGGCTTGTTCCTGATCCCTGCTAGAGCCCCTCCCTCTGAGGGATCCTTGTAATCCCTTGGATAATGGGGTAGGGAGTTGAAGTAACTTGCCTAAGGCCTATAGGGATAAGAGGCAGAACCTGATTTCAAATTTGGCCAATGTCTGCTGACACCCTGTGTTTTACCATTACAAAGGCAAAGGTTGGGGGCCTATGAGCTGCACACAGCCTAAAACTGGTTTCATTTGGCACTCACAGAAATCTAAAAATGTTTAAATTTGTGTGCCTGGATGGTGGTGTGTCATCTCTGGTTCACATTCATCCCAACCACACCCTGCAGTCTTCCCATGGAGCACATGTCAACCATTAACTTTAACAGCTTGGCCTGTACAGTCGTTTGAAATCACATTCTTGTGCTAAGGCTAGAAGGGCCTTTAAAGTTATAGTGAAGTCACAAAAGCATAAATGCTGTTCCATATTTTCATCCATTACCCATCAATAAAGATTAAAATTGTCCCTTCCTATCTGAAATGGATGCTCCTTACTAAGGTCATTCAATTATTCACTTGTTCATTCATTCACTTAATGTATTCCTGATAGAAGGATAGAAGACACTTTGTAAGTAAAATAATCCAGAAGGGTAGGAATTAACATGTATGTCCCATTAAGTGCCAGGCATTTGGCTGGGTATTTTGCAGACATTGGGGCTTTTTTGTTGTCGTTTTGTTTTGTTTAGCTAGTATTTAATCCATTCAGCAATACTACCAGGATGAATATTTTACTGATACTATAAACTGAGAGTACATGAGCCAGGGGCATTTTCATTCCTTCATTTAATAAGTATGGATGAGTCACCACCACATGCCAAGCACTACTCTAGATTATGGAGATCCAGGCATTTGAACAAGATGGACAGGCTGCCCATCCTCCTTAGTGACATGCTAAAGCCCTTCTTATCTCAGCCAATTTGCAAGGCCTGATAATAAGATTTCAGTTTAACCAATTGATAAACTACGGGTAACTAGAAATTGGTCATGTTAAGAATATTTACACTGTGGACATTGGTAGAAGCTACAAATCAGGACCTTCCTTTCCTTTTTTCGAGATAACTTACAGCAATGCATGAAGTTTTAAAATTCAAATCCAGGCCCATCTGCCTCTGAAACCAGGGCCATTTCTACCTTGTAGGTGAATGAAGATGCCTTTATCCTCAAAATCTGTAAAAATATATAGAGAGAAGTACATCAACACTAGAAGTACAGATTCTGATGTAAAGCCTGGATTGGAACCCCATTAGCTGCTTACCAGCCATGTGACCTTGAGGATTTATGTTAACACCTCTTTGCCTCAGTTTCCTCTTCTGTAAAGTGGAAGGAAAATAATACATCATTGGAGTGTTGTGAAGCTTAAATTGGCCAATATATATAAAGGGGATAAAAGCCTGACATTTAGTAAGAACTATGTAAATGTTAATTATGATTATTAAAAAGCATAAAAAAAGCAAAGGAACTACTGTGTGGATACAAGTGCTTGTCCCTGAGAGAGAAAAAGAAAAGATTTGGAGTCAGAAGAGATCTGTCTCATTCCTTTCCATTTTGTCAAATTATATTAAAAGTTCCTGCAATGGTGCAAAGTTTGCAGAAATCCCTGATTTGACCATGGCTGTTCTTATTATAATGGTAGAAAGGGAAACTGCATTCATCAAGCTGGAGATTCATCTGAATCCAGGAAAAGTAGATGCATTCTATATTGCCTCACCCAACCATAGGCTCGCCAAGACTGCCAGAGAGATAGAAGCTTTTGCCTTCACTGTGCCTCCTGGCCTGCCAAGCAAATCAGTGCATTGCCCAAGTCCATTTTTTTCTGTGATTCTTTGAAAGCCAGTCTTTTGAGTACTTAAAAATGTTAAAAACTTGTAATTAGCATTGTTTTCTCTTTTTTTTTCTTTTCTTTCTTTTTAAATTTCGTGCAATTTGTGTTGATTGATTGTATCAGCACTTAAAAAAAAAGTGTTGTTATATGCCCACTGAAATCTATAAATATTGCTAATCAAAGCTACTCTTATGATGGAAACAATTCTTATATAAAGAGAGTTGAGAAGGGGAAAGGATCCAAGGATAAGAGACATCTAATCTATCAAGATTGGAGTACTTGAACACAATTCATAACAAGCATGTTTATGTTTCAATGAAAATTCGACAAGAAATCAGCTTTCAGTTTAAATATCAGATCTAGTTATTTCAGGGTAATAAGAATAAGAAGGCTTTGAGCAATCTATCTAGAAGTGGCCACACAATTTGTAAACTGAAGATTGAAAATCTTGTGGTCATGAATACTCAATCTTGTTTCCACAAAGATCTGCAAAACTGGCTACTTGGATTGTCCCAGAATTTAAGTCCATAGAGGATGAATATGTCATTTTTAGTGTTGTTTATTTCATTAGATGTTAGATTAAACAGTCATTAGTTCAGTCAAATTACTTAATATTATTACTTCATATAAAATGCTCCATAACCTCTGTACATATCAAAGAGTTTAATTTATACCAAAATCATTACTTGCCAATATTTGGGGACCTTGGTAGGAAATCAAGAATCTAGTCTGGCCAGTTAGAATGAAATTTCTTTTCTTTCATGCCTAAGAACTGCCTTCCCTCAGCCTCTGTCAAAGACTTTGTCAAATTTTTAAATGAAATAGATGTGTAGTATATAGTAATGACCTAGAATTACAATTAATAAACTTTTCAGAAAGCTGTAATATCCCAATGTCAAACTGTTCTGAAAATTTCTGCTCAGACTCTTAATGATATGATTCAACTCCAAGTCCAAAACTAGGAGGAAAAGTTAGTGAAACAATGTGCAAAAAGGATTTAAATCAAAATTTGGAAAATGAAATAAATTTTTGATTTGATGGCAGCCTTAATGAGAACTTCCAAAGGAAGCTGGAAATTGGGAGCAGGGGCTCTTATTATTTTCTGTATTTTGAAATTTTGAGCCATTTGGGGGACTTTTTGAGGATTAAAATTTCAAAGATATATTTTAGTTTTTTTTTTTTAACTTTAGGAGTAGCCTAATGATAAAATTTTGTATGGTTCCTACCTTCATCGGAAACAAACTAAATTTAACTTGGCAAACATATATGGAGTGCCTAGGCACTGTGGAATATTTAAGGGCCAGGGTTATGCCCTCCAGAAGATTATATTCTGACAGAGATAGACACATGCCTCACATATTGATGAATAGTTTACATATATAAGTTAAATATGTGAAGGATATCAAGAATAACCAATTAACAACTCTGAAAAAGAGTTTTTATATATTTTTATGTTCATTTTTTCTGGTGATTAATGATTCTAGAAAACCTAGAAAATTTAGAAAAGTCCTCTAGACACCAGAAAAATCCCCTAGAGATAATCACCATTACCAACATTTTAATGTTCAGTCTGCTAGCTGAAAGACAAATGAAAAAGGATGAGCATGAGAACCATGATAAAGGTAGATAAGATCTGACAACTGATTGAATGTGGTGAGAGGAAAATCATCAAGAATAACCATATTTCAGAACTATGCAACTTGGTGCACAGTGATAAATAAACCTGATAAGGAGTATGAGAAGAGCAGCAGGCTTATGGGGAAAGGACAGGTGTAAATTTAAGTATTTAAACTGAAGGTAACAGCAGTAGAGTCACATGGAAATCACTAGGTAGAGTTGATACCACTAATAATATTCTTAAGGTATCCTAATTTAAGTTGGTCATTTTAAATTTATTTTTTAAAGATCATTCTCAACTATGAGTTGTAGTGAGAAGACACTGAGATCATGTTTTGATCCTTATCATCAGCTCAGATGAATACATGTAAAACATATATGTATATGTATTTTATAAAGTGCTCCTCCCATTGTCTGTGGTAAAAGTCATATGGCAAATGCAATGAATAGTCCCCATTCCTAAGTAATTTTGGCCAATGTCTATCAAAAATTTCTTTTCGTAAGTACCTATGAAAATTTCAGTTTATTAAAAATTAAAGTTGATAGGCCTTGTTCTGTTCTACAAATGAGACAACAGTGTCACCAAGAACGAAATGATTATTAACAATGAAAATAAGTCACGTAGCTAAAACTGAGAGAAGCCTAGAGAGTGAACCTTAGACAAGTCAGATTTGCTCACTGGGCCACTGTGGCTGAACAGGAATTTAGATAAGGATCTATCTTCACTTTCCCTATCCTTGCAGATCTTTAAGCATCTGACACTTTCCACAGAGTTAGCCCACTTGGATCTGGAGCAAATATATAAGCGATAGACATCACTGGTTATGTACCCAATTTTCATTTTCCTTTATTCCCTGATATCAAGTTCCAACTTTGTTCATGTAGGCCATGACCCCTGACCTAGGGGATTAATTTTGATTGGTCTAAACCAACCATGAAAATTCATTTCATTTTACTAGTCATTGGTCTACGTACAGGCACGTGATACAGTTGTGGCCAATGAGATATAAGAGCCATTCTGTTTCTGAGCTCTGTAAAAGTTTTTGCCTCCTTAATGAGAAAAAGAGTAGTAGGAATAGAAAGCCCATTGCCCAACCTCAGCTCCCACCTTCCAAGGACATGATTATTTTGAGCTTCAGCAGTCATTTCCAACCATGTTAAACAACAACATTAAAATAAGCAGCAGATAGTTGTACAACTAAAAGCAGAATCATACATCCTTTATGACATCTCTGAAATGCTGTAACCAACCGTGAAATCCCTACCTCCAAACTTTCTGTTATGTTTAACCATTAGTTGGCTTTATAGTTTAAGCTATCATTAGTTAGATCTACTGTAACTTGCAATGAAAAGTAATCCTAATACTGCCTGTAAAGCATCTAGCATAAAGTATGCACTTGATAGAGTTTAATTTAAGTAAAATTAGTGTGTAGGCTCAGATGCACATTGTAGAGCGAGATATAGTCTAACTGAAGACTGGGTCTGGTATAGGCACTCAGGTCCCAAAGTCCTGCATACTTCACTTAAGACCAGCCTTACTATTATCCATATCTAGGTGTTAGGTTTGGTTTCTTGATTTGTTTTCCAAAGTAGTTAGATACGTGCCTTGCAATAACCCAGGTTGCTAAGTTCCAGCAAGATCCAACACTCCCTACCCCTCACCCCAAGAGATGGACACTCTTCATCAGACCAGTTTTCACTACTCTGGCCATTGCTATGAACCACCAGTCATCATTATATCTTCTTTCTTTGCTTCTTTCTACACCCTTGAGAACAACCATGTTGGAGTGGAATGAACAGGAGCTTGGCAGAGTAAGAGATATGGAAAAGGAACAGAGGGCTGAATAATCCATCAGCTGGCTAATCCATCTCTGAATAATTCATAAACTGACTAATCTGACCCTGCCATCCTGTCTATACATCTAGGAAAACAAAAAGGAGCCTTCAGGCAACTAGCCTTTTTGCTTCTTCCAATGAGTTCCAATATCTGAGGGCAAAGCCAAGAATTGTTCCTGCCACCACCACATCTATGGGGCTTAAAAAGAGCAGCCAGTCAGTTATATGTTCTTCTCTGTAGTTTCACAAGCAATACTGCAAAATACTTCAGGCAGAAGAAACAAAACATCAAAGAATTCAAAGGAAATGAGGTCATCCGAATCAAGTCCCCAATGTTCCCAGGAAGAGAATCCTCATGGTTAAAAAAAAAAAAAAAAAAAAGACCCAAAAATAGCACATTTAAAAACCTAATTCTAGATCTCCCTTCCTTCTCAAGAACAAAAGTGTGTATTTCTCAGTCCCTAATGCGGGGAAATAATAGAGAACCCAGGTCATCGCAAAGGAGAGTAGAACTACACCTCATTGTTAATCTGGCATGGAAGTATGGTCAAAGCCAACGTTTTCTGTTATTGATGTACTCTCTGTCTTTGATATAGGAAGTCTATATTTTAGGGAGAAAAATGGTTTAATCCATATAATGTCCCCAGACAATAGTGGGACAACTATATAATAGAAATGTTTAAAATTTGGTGAGATTGGGAACCAGATAGTCAGTATCTACCTCTATCTCTTTAAAGATAGCTGTCACTATGTGTCCTTATTTATGGAGTTACAATAATCCTGGGATATTCTCCCTCTTGAGTGAGAAAGAAAATTGTAGTGGAATGCAAGCAAGTATGTCATAAATGCCTTTAGCATTATCTTTTCATTCTCCACACTTTTGTCTGCTGGTGAGTGCCCTCTCTATGCTGCGCACTGTGTTGGGCAGAGGTACTCCTAGAAGAATCACATAAAACCTCTCTCCATGAGAGTTCACCAGTTTGGGCACACGATTATTCACCAAGAAGGCTTGAAATAATTTTCTTTGGACACTGCCATTTGCCTTGATATAAACTACATAGAAATCCATAGAATGTTGCAGGCAAAAGAAAGCTTAGAGAGCTAGCAGGGAAGGGGAGAAGGGATACTGTAAAGTTTAAATGGCTCATCAGCTGATTTATCCACTTCTGAATAATAAAGGAACTGGCTACTCCAAACTAGCACCCCTAAACTAGCACTACATGGTAAAGGTGATCAATCACATTTATTAAAGGGTTAAATGAGCCCTTGATCCATGCAAAAACACAAAAAGGCAAATCCATCTCTGAAAGGTGAGAGATTAGGTGGCAAATTCTCCCAATCTCTAGTTCATCGCTCTGCCATACACGATGCCACGTAAGTGAAAATAAAGCCTTTTATCATTGATCTAGACCTTTCTTTGTCATTCACACTTTGAGGCTCTTGTCATCATGCTTTGACCTGCTTCATAAATTTTAATAAAGTTTTTTTTAAGTAAATATTTTATTGGCATATAACATGGAGATAGAAACGTGCACAAACTGTAAGGGTACAGCTCAAAGTATTTTTACCATGTAAAGTCATAGTAATCACACCTGGTTAACCACTATCTGGATTAATAAATAGAGATTACTAGCACCCAGATGCCTCCACTGTAGGCCTCTGTCTTACTCGCCTCCCAACCCTCTCCACCCCAACACAAACACACACATGTACACACACACAGGTAACTGCTATTCTTTTATCACTATGGCATATTTTTGCCTGTTTTAAAATTTTACATAAATAATTAACAATGTACTTTTTTGCATTCACTTTCTTCCTCTCAATATCTACCTGTAAGATTCATTCTTGTGATATAGCAGCTTTTTAATACTGTATAGTATTCCATCACGTGCATACACATAACAGTGATAAGCCCCCATCCATCATAATTTATTCATCCATTCTACTATTGCAGGGCATTTGAGGCATTCCCAGTTTTGGGCTCTTATAAATACAGCTACTATAAACATTCTAGTTTATATCTTTCGATGCATATATGTACCTATTTCTCTTTTATATACACTAAGAAGTGGAACTGCTGGCCATAGGTATATGTTAAACTTCCTTAAAAACTGCCAGCTTTCCAAAGCAGTCTCACTAACTTCAATTTCTATTAGCAACTTGTTCTCACCAAATTTTGTGTTGTTAGATTGGGTTTTATTTTTAGCCATTTTGATGGATGTATGTGGTTTTAATTTGCTTTTCCTGATGACTAATTATGTTGAGCACCTTTTCCTGTTCACATTGGGCCATTTAGATTATTTCTTTCTTATAAAATGCCTTCAAGTCTTTTACCATTTTTAAGTGGGATTAGCTTCCTTTTTTACTGATGTGTAGGTTTTCTTTATACATATGGGATCTGAGTCCTTTGTCATGGTTTTTGCATTGCAAATTGCTTTACTTTTTGGCTTTCTGAATGGTATCTTCTAATAAGCATAAATTCCTCATTTTAATGAAATCTAATGTATCTGTTTGTCTGTTTTTCCTTTACAGCTAGTCCTCTTGTGTCCTGTTCAAGAAATCTTTGCCTACCCCAGGTTCATGAAAACATTGTCCTATGTTATCATCTAGAATTGTGCCATCTAGTAGCCACTAGCCATGTATAACTATTTAAATTCACATTAACGAAAGCTAAATAACATTAAAACCTAATTTCCTCAGTTGCAGGAGCCATATTTCAAGGGGCCAATAGTATGTGGCTAGTGGCTAGAGGACAGTGGATATGGATATCACAGAAAATTCTACTGGATAGCCCTGGTCTAGAAGCTTTGTTGTATTAACTTTCACATTGATATTCACAATCCACCTGGAGTTAATTTTTTTTTTTTTAATGTGAGACAGGGCCGTTAAATCTTTTTTTTTTTTCCATTAAATATTTTATTGGGTCCGCTGATGAGATATTTGGCAATCAGGAACATCTGCATGAAATTTTGAATGAACAGAAAAATGAACTTTTATTGTGCTACGCTACCGAGGTTTTGGTGTTTGTTTTAGTGGCTAGTGTTGCTTACCTTAAGGAATGGAGTTTGTAATGTCACCAGTCCTTCTGATCCACCCTTTCTTTTTTTTTTTATTAAAGATTTTATTTATTCATTCATAAAAGACACAGAGAAAGAGAGAGAGAAAGAGAGAGAGAGAGGCAGAAACAGGCAAAGGGAGAAACAGGCTCTCTGCGGGGAGCGCGATGTGGGACTCGATTCCGGGACTCCAGGACCAAGCCCTGAGCCAAAGGCAGCCACTCAACTGCTGAGCCACCCAAGTGTCCCTGATCCACCCTTTCTCAACCTTCAGTTCCAGTGCATGTTTTCTTTAGGGATGAAACTTCCAACTCCTATGCTATTTGCTTTTCCTTATCAATAACTCATGCTTTGGAACTCTATTTGCAGGCTTCTTTCTCATCACTGGATCTTTGATATGTAGGGCATATATATCCATACACACAGGATAAGTTTTTTGTTTTTTTGTATTGATTTGAGAGAGAGAGAGAGAGAGAAAGAGAGAGAGAGAGAACAAGCAAGAGGGGCAGAGGGAGAAGAAGAGAGAATGTCCAGTAGACTGCCCAGAGTGTAGATCCTCATGTGGGGCTCCATCCCATGACTCCAAGATCATGACCTGAGGGGATCAGGCGCTTAACTGACTGCACCACTCAGGTGCTCCCAGAATAAGATATTCTTTATTGAGTATCTGCTATGTGCAGACTACTCTCTACCAGTGTCTAACTTTTCCTCACTGATTTTATAAGATTACCATCCCACACTTCCCTAATCTGATTGGCTTCACAAAATATGATCTGATCATTGCAAACATATGTATGCTTCCCACAGAATTTACAGGTTGGAGAACAATTCTAAGACCTGTCTTTCATAGATACCTCTTTAAAAATAAGCTGCCATGAGCTAAAAGCTACTACTATGCAGTATTTAAAATGTGGGACTATATAAAAAGAGAATTCCCATTTCCCTTGAGAGGAGCTGGATCCCACACGTCAGAGGAGTAGAGGCTGGCCACTTGGACCAGTGCTAGAACACAGTCCTGGGGGGCTCTTTGGATCAGATAATTATATGAAGTGAATATTAGCAGATGGATTATAAAGGTGAGGCAGAGAAGTGTTGTTGGTTAAGTATGAAAAGCTATATTTGTCTTTGAGTATCTTAGTTCCCCAAAAGTAGGCCCTGAAATGAGGATCTGTGTGCAAGGGATTTATTACAGAAATGCCCCCAAGGAAGTGGAGAAAGCATGGGAGAATAGAAGACTAAAGGTACAATTTCAAACAAAGTGCCAGCCTTAGTCTGATTCCGTAGGGGAGTCATAGAATGTAAATTACCCAGCTCGTGGCAAGTAAGCCAGGCTTTGTGCTGCTGTATTCATCAGTCAGTCATTGACCAAAAGCTACTATTGGTGGGCAAGAGGGGAAGCAGGAAGCAGGAGGCCAGTGCAGGACAAAACTCCTAGGCATTGCCAGCAGTCTGCTTGTGTGGAAAAAGTGGCTTCAGCAACCTGCAGTCAAACCTCCAAAGTGAGTCAGTCATGGATACAGGTCATTTGAAGCAAAACCACACAGATGTAGGAGCACCTGGGTGGCAGTGGTTGACCATCTGCCTTTAGCTCAGGTTGTGATCCCAGGGTCCTGGGATTGAGTCCTGCATCAGGCTCCCCGCAGGGAGCCTGTTTCTCCTTCTGCCTGTGTCTCTGCCTCTCTCTGTGTGTCTCTCATGAATAAATAAATAAAATCTAAAACAAAAAACCACACAGATGCTGAGGAAAGGGCATCCAGAAACCAAAACAAGATCCATGGGATGAAAGAGGAGTAACTTTAGTGTCCACATGTCAGCTTTAAGGGGCAAGCCTCATGGTAGGGGACAAAACCAGAGATCAGGATGCAAGTAAACTTAGGCATAGTCCTTGATGGGGCCAGAGAGTCCAGACTTCCTTTTTTATTGACTGATCTGACTGAGCATGGCTGAGTTTGTCAGAGCTATAGGTTCAGAACCAGAACAGACTAATTGAATGGTTTAATTTGTTTGACTTCATTACATACATTTCCAATAATTCTCCTTCTGCATGAGAGTTCTACTATTCAATAAGTGTATCATTCATTCTTTCATTCATTCTCAGATATTTTTAATATCACCATGTCTCAGATACTTCCTGAGGAATAAAATGAACAAGACCAATATGGTCTCTGCATTCATGGAGCATACATCACAATCTAGTAGGAAGGAACAAAAGTTCAGGGAAGTAAAAGAACTTGCCCTAAACCACAAAGCTAGAAAGGCAGAGCTAGGATCTCAGCCCAGATACCCAGATCCCGTCCCTAGTACTTTTGATCCATCTGGCTCCCTGGAAGATGCAAACAATCAAGTCACTCATGGCAATGTAGAAGCAATGGCTACATTTTTCTTCCTCCCTAAAAAAAAGGCTTCTTGGGATGTGGGAGAGAAAGGTCAAATGAATTTAATTATCTTATTAGCAATTTGGGGAGAGGTGTTGCTTTTTCATTAAAATACAATTATAAAAACTGAGCAAAAATTAAAAATCAAGTTCAATTTTTGTATAGAGAGCACAAGGCCAAAAGACTATCCTTTCCCTTTTATAAACACCTTTCCCAAGGTGTGAAAAGACTTGGTGATAGGTGTATAATTTTACTGATCCTTTAGAAGCAGCTGAAATGTGGAAAAACCAGAGAGCTGGCTTAGAATAGATCCCCTGCCTTAGTTTCAGCTGCCTAAATGTGGTCATTTCAAGACAGATTCCCAAAGTTAATTATGTTTTCCTGTAAAATGTAGCATTAATTGTAAGTGTAGAGTATTAAAATGGAATGTATAATACACTACTCAGATGGTTTGTTGTATTTTTTTCCAAATAAGTGTATTGCACATGAGGTCCCTGTAATGGTATTAATTATTTATCACTCTATGTGGAGAAAATATCAATTATAATAAAGTATAAAAGGGTTATTAGCTTTTCTGAACAATAAATAAAGTGGAAGTTGTGAGATCAATATGATGAATATATTAAGTTAAAATTCTCTTTTGCCATAACAGCTGATAAAATTTTATGTACCAATCTCATGAAAGTGTTATAGACATTTAAAAAAGAAATATATTAAATAAAAATAAAATCTATTAAAGAAGGTAATTTTAAATATTTAATGATATAATTAAGTCTTATTAATGTAACATTCTCTATTTTTCAGATTAAAAATTCACAGGATTGTCATCCCTTTCATCTTAATCAGACACCGTGTTTGTTGTAATTATTTGTTATGTATTTTCATTAACATTTGATGAATATTAACTGTTTGAAATAAAACAGTATTTTTTCTTTAGCTATGATGACTAACAGGGGCTACTTCACAGCTAGCAGATGGAGAGCCAGAAAAGAAATGGGAGCTGTTCCAGCAAACTCTCTGAGGTAAGAGCAGAGCACAGTCAAAAGTTCATATGGTTCCATCTCTGGCTTCCAACTGTGGAGGGACCCATGACTTTGCCATGCCTGAGAAAGCCCATCTTAGCATCATCTGGGAAGCACAAAGTCTAGAGTGGTACAGAACTGAAATCAAATACAGCCTGTGGTACTTCCTCCTTTGGTTTTGGCCAAGTTGCTAAACCTCTTGAGCCTTGAGTTCCTTATCTATTAAATGGGTACC
Organism: Canis lupus dingo; assembly: GCF_003254725.2. Taxonomy (NCBI): domain Eukaryota; kingdom Metazoa; phylum Chordata; class Mammalia; order Carnivora; family Canidae; genus Canis; species Canis lupus. Next base: position 24,416,515 of record NC_064265.1, read on the forward strand.
ATAACACCTTCCTTGTAGGGCAGCTATGAGAACTAGAAAGAGTAAATATATAGAGCCTGGTCCAGAGATGATGCTGAATAAGACAAAGACAATCATTTGATGCACCCCCTTGAGTACTAAAAATGATGGGAAAAAAGACCATAGAGCAGTTCCTGATTCAGTTTAGTTGGAAAAATAAGAAAGTAATATTGCATATCCAGTGACACAGTTCCTTTCAAACTACTTGCATTAAAAATTGATGAGGACTTTTATGCTATGAGAGACACCCCTCATAGAAGAAGGTTAAGAGACAAGCCACAGACTGGAAGAAACTATTTGCAAATCATATCTCTGATAAAGGACTTCTATTCAGAATACATAAAGAACCCTTACAACTCAATAAGAAGAGAAAATCCCAATTGCTTATTAAGGAAAAAGACATGCTGGAAAGTTCAGTGTTCAAAGCTGGTTGTTTGGTTGTTTGTCACTGAAAATTGTGTAGATTTCATGAAATGAGTTACTATATGTAAGTGTAATATGTATGCATTGTTTACAAACGCAGTCTTCTTTGGAAGGAGCGGGAGGAGATAAGTACTGTTGTAACATTGACACTCTTGTACAACATTTATCACAGCTTTCAAAGAATCTTCACGCTGAATGAAATTTACAACAAAGCCCCCAAAGGAAAATTTGGTTCGAGGAACTTAGGAGAGAATGAGAGAATGAGTGAGTAGCTAATACTTTCTGATACCAATGAATGTTCTACTGAGGGAACAGAGAAGGTGATAAATACTATCTAGATTTAAAAAAAAAGAAAGGAAAGAAATGTTAAGACTTACTGCCTCATCTTTGATATGTTGCAGTGTTCTCATTTTCTATGTGTGAGATAATTCTACTAATAGCATCTGTATCACAAGATATTTCTACCATCCATAAAACTGTGAAAGACCCCATGGGAGGAAAGCATAAAGATGAAGTGGAAAGAATAGTAGATAAACTGAACTACATCCACCCAATATTGTTTACACAAAACACGGTGGCATTGGATCATTTTTTAAAGACTTGGTTTTGTCTCCTTTTTAATTATGAAGGATAAAATAAAATTGAGTGACTGAGAGGAATAAATAGATAATGAAGTATCAAGGGTTTTTATATAGAAGCTCCTTATTAAAATGACTGTCTCCTTCAACTGTTTAATCTAATTTCTGCAAGGCAGGTTTTCACTTGTTCTGCTCATATAAATGCACAGGTATTAGAGGTATTATTAAGACACTATGTAGTTCACACTCAGAGCTTGAAGAACTGCTTTAACCCCTTAAATGCTCAGTGAACCAACCAAAGAGGGACAACATGAGGGGAGAAAAAATAAAGCACTCATGGAAAACAGCAAAAGCAGTTTGACTTCCAGATTAGACCTGTGAGCCTGTCCTCACGTGCTAGTCCTCTACAAAATCTATAACCCTACCTATAATCCATGTTCATTGAGCTTTGCCTCAATTTAGATACTTTATGATTCAGCAGTCATACATGATAAAGATATCAAGATTGGAAATGGAGCTTACAACCAGACAATGGGAACGTCTCTGTACTTCTACAGCTTTTATGGTCAAATTGCCTGTCAGAAAAAAGTAAATCAGACCTCTGAGTGTCCTGTGTCCTGCTAACAATCTTCAAGTAATTTTCTTAATTTGGGGAGGGAGGTGTTGTCAGTAAACCAAATTCTAGACAAGCTGTTCTCAAAGTGTAGACTTCGGACCAACAGCATTAGCATCATCTGGTTGCTAGATATGTAAGTTCTGAAGCCCAGCCCAGACCTGAACCAGAAACTCAGGGAATGGGACTCAACAATATGTGCTTAAACAGAACTTTCCGGGCCGTGGGGGGCGGGGAGGTTCTGATGCTGGCTCAACTTTAAGAAGCACTATTCTAGATTGTTTGCATTTCAAGGCCACTTGACCAGATATAGAAAAGGGGACACATGCAGCCTGAGCCTGGCATTTTTATTCTGACTGTGCCCTTCCCTAACTAGGTACCAGCTCTCTGAGTCAGCCATTTAACCCTTTATAAGCTGAATAACTGGGCCGCTTAACATATGGGCAACTCTGGCAAATTGGCAGGATGCCACTGAGAAAGATATGCAAATAAGGTGTTTGTGCAGGCTTTGATGACACTTTCAATATTCCTTGTTGAATTAGCAAAGCCTTTAAGTGGGTAGGGGACTGTCCCCAGCCCCGGGAATTCCCCACTAAGAGATAGGACCCTTTCTACCTTGGAAAACCCAAGTCTTAATAAAAGCTGATGGAGTTCCTGAAGAGAATTCACAGAGACTGGGTCCAAAGAAAGTTAATCCTGCAAACCGAACATGCGTGCAAACACATACATGCACCCTTAAAAATCAACCCATTTAGAGTAGAAATTGTAATAAATTTTTGACTCTGCAGTTTTAAACAATAGTAACTATTAAAATAAGGTATAATACAATAAATAATAAATATACCAAACTTAATAGATTGTCACCCGAAGCTGTTGGTTTCAATTATGTGTATCACATGGAAAATGATTACTTTTGAATATTTAATAAAATCCTGGTTAAATTTAGATAAGTTTTTTTTTGCATCTCTTTCCATACTTTCACATACCTGTGGTTTTGTGTTTTTCTTCTCTAGTTATAATGAATAACACTCTTTAGCCTCATTCTTTTTTTTTTAATGAAAAAAGAGAAACAAAAAGAAAGTTAAAATGAAAAACACTTCTATATACAATGAAAGGTTGGAAACGTAACAACACAAATTCTGAGAAATACAGGTTTCGCCTACACTGCACACACGTTATTCTTTTGTTACTATTTAAATACTTAAAAGTACAGTGTAAGCCTAAAATAGCTCAGACATTATGACAATGTTTCAGTAACAAATACCCCATCAGGGCTCCACTGAGAAACTTCAGCAGAAGGTAGAGTGTCAGTTGCTTTGCTTTTATTTATACTAAGCAAAATCTGAGAGGACCAAACTCAAGTCACCAGGGGAAATTTGGTGACAATTCCTTGAGAAATATCATCTCACCTAGTTGGAAGAAAGTAAGGGTGCTTCTGAGACTGCCTCTTAATAGTCATGATTGTGGTAGGTGTGAAAGAGCACTCAGGAATATAACCCAATGCTTCTAAATTTTTAAAGTATATGGGAATTGCCTGGGGGTTTTGTGAGTGTGCAGCTCTTGATTCAGTTGATGTGGGGCAGGGCCTGACCTTTTCATTGCGAGCCAGCTTCCAGGTGATGGTGAAGCTCCTGATCCCCAAACCACACTTTGAATAGCAAACTCTACTCCAGCTTTCATCCCCAGGACAATATCTTCCCCAGGACAGACCTGACAATGAGATCCTGTCCTGAAATCACTTCTTGATTCTTAAAAGCTAAGGTAAGATCATCCCATTGTATTAACCATTATTATTAACAAGTTGATAATAAATGTCTTCCTTTCTGGAGGGAAGACTTCAAGGAAATACTGTAGTTTATTTTCTGTGTTATCATGAATAAGATTCTTAACTCTTTGAGTCTCATCCATTTAACTAATATTTAGTGAACTCTGCCCAGTGCCAGGCCCTATGCCATGCCCTAGAGATAGACAAGACACACAGGGAAGCAGGTGATTTCAGAGCCTACGATAAGGGCTATAATAGGGATTAGAGTTTAGTAGGTCACAAGGGCCCCAAAAGGAATCTATAAACAGAGACCCATGTAACAAATATGAATTAGCCAAGTGAGGGGGAGATTGTTCCTGTTGTGCTTATTATTTTTTTTTAAGGTTTTGTTTATTTGTTCATGAGAGACACAGAGATGGAGGCAGAGACACAAGCAGAAGGAGAAGCAGGCACCATGCAGGGAGCCTGATGTGGGACTCGATCCCAGATCCTGGGATTGCACCCTGAGCCGAAGGCAGATGCTCAACTGCTGAGCCACCTGGGTGTCCCTGTTATGGCTGTTATTGAATAGTGGCCCTCAATGAATCATGACTCTCTGTGTCCATACCATTTGCAATAGGATGTTGCTGTTGTTCTATCAAGCAATAGAAGCTACCTCTCCCTGGAATCTGGGCTGCCCTTGTGACTTTCTCTGACCAATAGAATGTGTAGGAAAGGACATGCAGAAATTCTAAAGCCTACACTTTAAGAAATCTGTAGTCTCTGTTCCTACCTTTTTGGAACATAGCCAGGAAAAAAGCTGGGTAAAGAAGCTTGGTTAGATGACTGAATGATAAGAGGCCATGTGGAAAGCAACATCCCAACTTTCTAGCCTTCTTTACCAAGGCCCCAGGCATGTGAGACAGACTGTTGTAGGCTCTCCATCTCCACCTGCCCATCTGATGACTACAGTCATACGGGAATTCTCAGGCGAGACTAGCAGAACACCCAGCAAACACACAGAATCATGAGAGACAATAAAGCATTGTTACCTTGAGACAGTAAAGGTTGGAATGGCTTGCTCCACAGCAATAGATAACTAAAACACCAAGTGAATGAGAGAGAGAGAGAGAGAAGGAGAGAGCAAGGGGAGGGGGGACAGATATATGAAAATATTTAAGTAATTCAATATGTCAGGGCATGATGGTGTGAAAGGGCAGTGGTAAGAATTGGATCTAATGAGCAAGGCAAGGAACAAGTCAGTGAAGGGCCTTACAGAGAGTTTAAACTTTATTCTGACACATTTTGGAGCTATAGGATTTTGGTTGAGGAGGATGACATCATCAGATTCTTCACTTGTAAAGGAAATGTTAATGGCAACTGAGAAAATACTCCTATCTCAGGAAAGGCTGAAACATACTTTTGCCATAAACATCATCCCCATCACAGTGCCCTGTAATTGAGAGGGAACCCCTAATTCTCAGCTTCTCCCTGAGAAATGAACCTCCCACATTTTGTGTCCCAACTTTTAAGGCTGCTACCCAAGGGATAAGCCCCTAAGTTATCTAACTGAGAAAGTCAATAGATCTTTTATTCATGAGTCTAAGAGGACTATAGCAAAGAAAGAAGCTGTTCTTAACAGACATGTGAGCACTTCCCATCGCTATCCCTCTGCATCCCCCAACCTCAGGCTCAGTGCGAAGGAACAGACAAAGATACCCATCTCCCCATTTTTTCCCTGGTAGGAGTTTGACTTCAAATTTTCTCAGCTACTGGCTAAGGATCCAGCTTCTAATCAGCTTGCATCTAAGTGCTGACTTCAATTCTTCCCTTGAGGCCACTGATGGATCTTGGCACACCCTCAACTATTAGGAACCACAAAGACAGCAGCTTGGATAATCATGAAGTTTCAAGAGACAGCCAAGATCCAGGACAGGGTTGAACAATAAGGTACATCTCCTACACAAGACCATTCCTTCAAGGCTAGGGGACTTACGTGACATCATCAAACTGACTAATACATGCATTATAGAAATACCAGAAGGAGAAAAAAGGATATGACAAGTGTAAATATATATGCACCCGATATCAGAATATCTAAATTTATAAAGCAAATATTAACAGACCTAAAGGGAGAATAGACAGCAATACAATAATAGTAGGGGACTTTGATACCCCACATTCAACAATGGATAGATTATCTAGACAGAAAATCAATAAGGAAACATTAGAATTAAACTCTACTTTAGAACAAATGGACCTAATAAACACATACAGAACATTCCATCCAACAGCAGTCAAATACATATTTTTCTTGAGTGCACATAAAACATTCCCAGGATATATCATATATTAGACCACAAAATAAGTCTTAATAAACTTAAGAAGATTGAAATCATATCAAGCATCTTTTCCAACCACAATGGTATGAAACTAGAAATCAATTACAAGAGGAAAAATGGAAAATTCACAAATATATGGAGATTAAGCCACATGCTCCTGAACAAGCAACAAGTCAAAGAAAAACAAAAGAAAAAGAAAAAATATCTTGAGACAAATGAAAATGGAGTTGCTACATATCAAAAGTTTGGGGATATAGCAAAAGCAGTTCTAAGACGGGATGATATAGTGATGAATGCCTACATTCAGAAACAAGAAAACTCAAATAAACTGCTTAACTTTACATCTTGATGAACTAGAAAAAGGAGAATAAACTAAGTCCAAAGTTAGTAGAAGGAAGAAAATAACAAAGGTCAAATTAGAAATAAATAAAATAGGGACCAGAAGGACAGCAGTAAAGATGAACAAAAGTGAGATTTTTTTTTTTGAAAAATGAGCAAAACTGACAAAGCTTTAGCTAGACCAACTGTGAAAAAAAAGAGGACTCAAAGTCAGAAATGAAAGAAAAGATATTAGAATTGATAACACAAATGTGAAGGATCATAACAAACTACTATATAACAAATTAGATAATCTAGAAAAAAATGAATAAATCCCTAGAAACATATATCCTATCAGACTGAATCATGAAGAAATAGAAACTCTGAACAGATCAATTACTAGTAAGGAGACTGAATCAGTAATTAAAAACTTGCCAAAAAATGAAAGTCCAGAACCAGATAGTTTCACTGGTAAACCCTACAAAATATATTTTTTAAGATTTTTATTTATTTATTCATGAGAATACACAGAGAGGAGAGGGGGGTGCAGAGACAGAAGCAGGCTCCATGCAGGGAGCCTGAGGTGGGACTCGATCCCAGGACTCCAGGATCACACCCTGGGCTGAAGGTGGCGCTAAACCTCTGAGCCACCCGGGCTGCCCCCCTACCAAATATTTAAGGAAGAATGAATGCCAATCCATCCTAAGCTCTTCCAAAAAAATGGAAGAGGGAACACTTCCACACTCATTTTATGAGGCCCCCATTACCTTGATACTAAAGCCTGATAAGGACACTAATGAGAAAATAAAATTACAGGCCAATAGCCCTGATGAAGATAGCTGCAAAAATCCTCAGCAAAATATTAGCAAACCACATTCAACAGCACATTAAAAGGATCATATACTATCATCAGGTGGGATTTACTTCTGAAATGTAGTGATGGGTCAGTATAATTCAAATCAATAAATGTAACACACCACATTAACAAAGGATGAAAATCATAGGATCATCTAAACAGGTACAGAAGAAGCATCTGACAAAATATACCATTTCATGGTACAGACTCTCAATAAATTGGATATAGAAGGAATGTGCTTCAACATAATAAAAGCCATATTTGACAAGCCCACAGCTAATATCATACTCAGTGGTGTTCTGTTAAATCAGGACCAAGACAAGGATGTCCACTCTCACCACTCCTATTCAAAATAGTACTGGGATTCCTAGCAAGAGCAATGAGGCAGGCAGGCAGGTAGAAAGATAGAAAGAAAGATAAGAAAGAAAGAAAGAAAGAAAGAAAGAAAGAAAGAAAGAAAGAAAGAAAGAAAGAAGGAAGGAAGGAAGGAAGGAAGGAAGGAAGGAAGGAAGGAAGGAAGGAAGGAAGGAAGGAAGCCCAAATTAGGAAGAGGTAAAATCATCCATTTGCAGATGACATGGTATTATATATAGAAAATTCTAAAAGTCCAAAAAAACTGCTAAAACTAATAAAGTCAATAAAGTTGCAGACTACAAATCAATGTACAAAAACCAATTGTGTTTTTATATACTAACAAACTACTGGAAAGAGAAATTGAGAAAACAACTTCATTTTCAATAACATCAAAAACAGTAAAATACTTAGGAATAAATTTAGCCAGGGAAGTGAATGATCTGTATGCTAAAAATTATAACTCATTGATGAAAGAAATCAAAGACACAAAAAATGGAAAGATATTCCATATTCATGGATGGAAAGAATATTGTTAAAATGTCCATATTACTCAAAGGAAACTACAAATGAAATGCAACGTCTACAAAACTCCAATGACATTTTTCACAGCAATAGAAAAAACAATTCTAAGTTTTACATGGAACCACAGAAGAACCTGAAAATCCAAAGCAATTTTGAGAAAGAAGGAGATAGCTGGAGTCATCACACTTCCTAATCTCAAACTATATTACAAAACTATCATAACCAAAATAGTATGTTGCTGGCCTAAAAACAGATATACAGACTAATGGAACAGAACAGAAGATCCAGAAATAAATTCATGCATATATGGTCAATTAATTTTTAATGAAGGATCCAAGAATATACAATGGGGGAAAGGATATCTCTTCAATAAATGGTGTTGGAAATTTGGATATCCACATGCAGAAGAATGAAACTAGACCCCTTATCTTACACCATACACAAAAATCAACTCAAAATGGATGAAAGACTTGAACATAAGACCTGAAACTTCTATCTGAACTCCCATGTTTATTGCAGAATTAGTCACAAAGGCCAAAAATGGAAACAACCTAAGTGTCCATTGGTCCATTGACAGATGAATGGATAAAGAAAATGTAAGATATATAGAGATAGATAAATGGAATATTAGTCAGCCTTAAGAAGGAATGAAATCCTTCCTTTTGTGACAAGACAGATGAATCTGGAGGGCATCTTGCTAAATAAAATACACCAGGAAGAGAAAGGCAAATACTGCATGGTATCACTTACATGTGGAATCTTACAAAAAGAAAAAAAAAAAAGTTGAATACACAGAATCAGAGAGAAGAATGGTGGTCGCCAGGGGCTGGGGGTTGGGAGAAATAGGGAGAGGCTGGTAAAAGAGTCTAAACTCTCAGTTAATAAGATGAATAAAGTTTGAGGACATATATGTATAAAATCATGACTGTAGTTGATTATAAGGTATTGTATAACTAAAATTTACCAGGAGAGTAGAACTTAAGTCTTCTTACAAAACAAAAAAACAAAAAAGATAAATATATGAGATGATGGATGTGTTCATTAACTCAATGGGGGAAATCCTTTCACAATATATGTGTATATCAAATCATCACAGTATATGCTTTACATATATTACAATTCTATTTGTCAATCAGACCTCAGTAAAGCTGACAAAAAATATTAGTAAGGGAAGAGCCACGATTTCCAGCACCTGTAAAAACTCAGCTCTGCTCTTCTGCCTCTTTCACCACTCTTCCATGTCCCTTGCCAATTCCGTGTCCCCCACCTTAGTTCAGATTTTGGCGGAGTTGGGTGCAGGTAACATCTAGGTTCATCTAGATGTTTGTGATAGCAAAAAAATGAGAAAGTGCCAAGGCTATAGGCCTTGAAGATTTCATCTGGATCCATACCTCTGGTATGATTTTTCTTTTCATTTCTCATGAGATGAATTTTCTAGAAGAGAAGCCTATAACCTGAAAGATTCCTTATCTTGATCCTTGATAATAAATCTCAGGTTTGTTAATTAATAAATTTACCTTTGAGAGCAGCGACTCAGTCCCAGAGGTTTTAAACTATCTCTGGTGGGGTTGGGGATCAGGGGTGGATATTCCCAACCTGTTCATTTACTGATGCCAGCAATGTTGTAAAATCTAAGACAATTTAGGTAACAGAGCTCTCAAAGTGGGAGTTGCTTTTCCAAAAAGGTTAGGACAAAACATAAGCAAAGGTTTTTCTTTTTCTTTTTGTTTTAATGTTTTTAGGAGTTGGAGAAGGTATAGATGAATGAAATCAAAAGCCAAATTCCCTCATCTGTCTACCACATGATCCATCCTTGGCTTAGTAGGATATAATTCAGACTGCATGTAAGATACAATATAAGCCACATACTACTGGCTTCTGATGATGAGGAAAATCCAATCACTGTCTATCAGAAGAGTCTGACTTACCCTGGAGACTATTTTACCAGGCCACTAACACCTCCCAGTCTCAAAGCCAACCTCAGGGCAGTTTCACCTTTTTCAATACAGCTATTCCATTGGAAAATGACACCACAGGAAAGTGCCCCCAGAGTGTGTTCTCTGTATCTCCTAAGGGTGTGTAAAATGCAGCTCGTGGATTTAATTAGAATTACCTCAGAGAAAAATCTCATTTCCCCTGCCAACAAGAAACATTAAGTGGAGCCAGTGATATTAGAATTTGAAATTCAGAAAGAGAATCCTCTGCAGGCTGGAACATTCTGTATAGATAGAATTGTTCTTTGGGGAAAATGCTTGGCCTAGAGCCACTGGGGGGCTTGACAAGTCTCCTCCATGTCACATTTATAAGCAGGAGATACATGACCAAAATAAAAACAGGGAGGTATATTTATAAGGGGTTTATGATGTCACAAAAGGTTCCAAAGAATTGGTGGAGGAAGGTTTTCTTCACGGTAATAGAGAAGAGTAAGTGTGTGTGGAAGGGTAGAGCTTTTTATAGGCTGACTTATGCCCATGAGTATGAAACTTCTTTTCCTAGAACTAAAAGAACCCTATCCTCTTTCCTCAGTAGCTTCATAGAAGCCTACGCTTCATAGAAAAGTACAAATCTCAGAGTCCTGATTTACTGCTATGTTGCATGATTGTAGGGAGTATCATGAGTAATTTGCTATTAATTCTAGTGAAAGTGTGGAAATGTCAGATTTAAGAGTTAAGTCTAGCACAAATACATCTGAGGCTAAAGACAGCAAGACAGCATAGGACACAAACAAGGGAGTGTTCCACTATGTCTGGATCACTAACTCTGTGAATCACATCAGGAAAAGTTTAGAAACTTTTAGTCTACTTCTAATAAATGCCATGTACCTTCTTCCAGGTCCCCGTCCAATAGTACAGATTGATTCTCTTTCACTATTGAGGTACATTTATTCACAACTTCAATGATTCTAGAGGTATCACTATGTTACAAGTCAGTCCAGTAATCAATACCAGTAAGAACTGAGTATGAAGCATAGAAAAAAATTAATGACCATAACCGTAATAGATAAACTCCACAAATCTACTTTTAGTCACACAGAAGTTCAAGGTTGGAATTCAGTGGCCTTTCACTCTGGATTCAGGATTCCCCTGTCTTCTTTCCTGTGGAGGCCTCACTGTCTTCAAAGCAAGGTTCTACAGAAGGAGAAAGAGAAAGCAAAAAAGACACACCTATCCTAAACCACATCAGCTCAGAAGTGCCACTATCATTTTCAATTCCATTATAGTCATAAGAACTAGTTACACAGATATATCAAAATTCAAGGTGACCTGGGAAGTAAAGACTCTGGCCAGAAAGCCATCAGAAACAACTGTAAACTATGATGAAGAACACAGGTACTTGGGAGCCTCTCTTCATCTCGGCCGTATAGGAAGAGAAGTCACTGAACACTAAATAATTAGGTGATAAAGACAGACCCTCCTTTACCTTGTTCTGAAAATCAGGATCATGGTGCAATTAACTCAATCAGATGGACCCAACTGGAATATTGAATCTGGAGCTGGCAGATCAAGGAGAAGGAATAGGAGAGAATTATTTCAGGCCACAGTGGCAGTGGCAGTGCCACCATACGTAATGCCAAAGGCAATAGCCAGGTTCGTCACTGATGGTGTCACAAACTATGACACCCCACACTCTGTTGTGCTTTCTCGATGCTGGGTCATAGGGATTATTTGGATTGTGCTTCTAACTGCATGGATGCCCTGCCTGTTTAAAAAGCTCAGTTCTCTAATATTCCCAGACATTCTATGAGCTATTCAATTTTCTATCAATAAATTCTTTTTCTGCTTACATCAGTAAGAGTCAGTTTCTGTTGCTTGCAGCTCAAAATCTTGAGTGATATAATAATAATAATATGTGATGCTATTCTGGGTGGTGGAGGTGTGGGGAGATGAAACATTAAAATAATGATATTGGTTTTATTAGGCATTTCTTAAAATGGTAGCAAGTGAAAATCCAATTAAAAGAAGCTCCAAAAGCATTTCAAGAAATTGGCAGCCTTGTTGGAGCAAGTGCCAAGTCTTCCAAGGTAACTATATTGAGGGAGATGACGTTGCTTGGATAAACATGTAAAAGGGGACACTTGGTGATAATTTTTTAAATCGTGTGGCACATAATGATGGAAGGTTTAGCCTGCACAAATGAGGCATATTAGATTAATGGTTTAAGAATGCTCAGCAAATGTAACCAGCATACATACATACGGCTTTATAGGTATTCAAGTTAAAACATTACTGCCTTCTCCTATACTATATACATTGCCTTTACAGATAACTAAGGTTACATGTCTGCAAAAAAGTGCATACAACTCACAGACATTCATTTACTAGACATCTCTAGTCTAGTAGATAATTAAAGGACTGTAAGAAAATAGATTTCATTCTTAGCTATTGTGTAGATAATTCACCATCCTATAATAGATAATTGACAATGAGATACTGTGGCATCTCTTCCATGAAGGTTTTTTTCTTTTTCCTTTTCTTTCTTTTTTAGAAATCTTGCTTAAAACATCACTGACATAACTACTATTTTTCTGAACCTACAGTTAATGGTTAGGAGGTTCAAACTGGTACTTGAAATCCATCTCTACCTTACCCAGTCTACGACCTTGGGCAAATTATTTATTTGTATCTGACTTCAGATTTTCCTTCCATTGAGGAAGAGAGAGGACAAATTGATGAGGAAGGAGCATAGATATAGATTATTATCAAGGGTTAGCTTTGTTTTGTTTGAAATGTGCAGGAACTGCTTACATATTTTAAATAATTAATTAACCCACTATATAACTAAATCATACCAAGCCACACAAAGACCAATTATAAAATGTATAATGAACTAAAGATTTTGATTTATCCAGTTCTGTGTTCCCACGCCCTCCCTCCTCCAAAAGACAAAAACTAACAAACCAATGCAAAAATGTTGTCAAGTAACCAAATGAAGTAAGTGACCTGTCTTCTGGTAATACTGAAGAATCATTGGCTTAGGAGGGGAATTCACTCAACAGAGTTCTCATTTCTACTATCTATATGCATACCCAGTGTCCATTTCCTACCCCAGATGGAGAAAGAGATCAACTGAGTAGATAAGGTAGTGACTTCATATTTGTCTGCTTAGTTCAGAAATGCATCATCCGCGGTAAAACAAATAATATTTAGAGGCTTCAATGTATTACTTGAAGTGGAAATAGAATGATGGTGCTAATTGAAGGATCTGAGATGTCATTTTATGAATATTTTAGTTCCATTATAAATTACTCACTTGTTCAGATATGTCAGCCTTCTTCCCCTCACCCTTCCATGCCCTAAAACATCTCCAGGCTAGTAAATATTTAAAGGATTATCAGAAAAAGTCAAAAGGAATTTGACATCAGAGTATCTCATGATGGAGAGTGTTAAAGTTAGCCACAAATAATAAGCGTCTCTTAGTTAACTACTGCTAATGGAATCACCTCCCAAGTTCTGTCAGAAAGACTCAGTCTCCATCACCTCTCTGTTTCTAATGTAGCAGTATGGTCAGAGGTACCTATCCTTTTTCTCAAGCGACAGAGGGGACTCAACACAGCTTTGTTTGAAAGACCACTTGCTTAGACTGTGTGGGTCTTCTGGCTTCTACTCTCACAAGTCTTCAAGCCTTGGACCAAGTACTAGGGACTAATAAAAAGGGGCAGGTAGTGACTCTGCCAGTCCCAGTTTGCCACTCCAGCTCTGTTCTCCAGGCCAGCAGAGCTAAAACAAGCAAGCAAAGAACTAAACAAAGAATATTCCAGGATGCCTGGGTGGCTCAGTCAGTTAATCAACTGACTCTTGGTTTCGGCTCAGGTCATGATCTCAAGAGTTGTGAGATCCAGCCCCACCTTGGGCCCCACGCTGGGTGTGGATCCTGCATAAGATTCTCTTTCTCCCTCTGCCCCTCTCTGCTCACACTCTCTCAATGTCTCTCTTAAAAAAAAAAAAAAAAAATATATATATATATATATATATATGGAGAGAGATGCTGAGAAAGCCAACAATAGATGAGAGAGTTCATTGGGAAGTTGTCTTGTGTTCACAATTGTGTTTCCCAAATAGTAAAAGCAAATGCTTGGAAAAAATACTGTGTCAACTCTGATATACTATCGTTAAACCACAGACAGGTTGAATTATTTCACTAAAAGATACTTCTTAACAAAACATCCATTGGTTCAGTTGTGATGCAGCTGTCCCATAGAGTTTAATCAATCTGAGCCCATGGTTTATCAAATCATTTAATAACAACATGCTTATAGGGGAATGTTACAAAAGAAGGCAGTGAAAACAATGTGTAGATGAGAACTTGTTTTATCTATCAATAACCAGTATAAAAAGCCAAACCACAAAGTATCTATTGTCCTGTCTCATGGAAACCCCCTAAGAATACCCTGAATCATAGTCAGAACTACTTACTGAACATATAGCAACTAGTCTATTATGGTTTTGAGTTGAGAAACCTTTTTACCTCCATTTCAAAAACATAAGCTCAGTAAAGAATTCAGAAAATCGTCCTTCATGGACAAATTGATGTGAACCAAAATTTAAAGCATTTTATGCCCAGCTTTTTTTTTTTAAGGCTTAATCTTTTATTACAAGCAGTAGAATTTGTACATTGTTCAGCATTTATATGTTATCACTTCTAATGATAAAGCCAATTTTCTCCTTAACTTTTTAAAAATTGCATTAGAAGTTCCATTTAACTTTCTTTTTTTACACAAAGTGTGTTTTTAATTTAATTTTTTCAGCTTTCTTGGGATATTATTGACATGTAACGTGTAAATTTAACATGTACAATGTGATGATTTGATACACATATATATTGCAAAATGATTACCACAATTTTAACACCCCCATCCTCTCACAGTAATTACCATTTTGCGTATGTGTGGTGATAACAATTAAAATTTACTCTCTTCACTCTTAAGTATATAACATAGTATTGCTAATTATAGTCAATATAATTTAATGCCATACACAAGATTCCCAGAGCTTATTCATCTTATAGCTGGGAGTTTGTACTTTGACCAGCATCTCCTCATTTTTCCCACCTGCCCACCCCTGGCAACCACCACTCAACTCTCTATTTCTATGAGTTCAGCTTTTTTAGATTCTGCATATAAGTGAAAACATACAATATTTATCTTTCTCCATCTGGCTTATTTCACTTAGCATAATGCCCTCAAATTCAGTTCCATCCGTGTTGTCTCAAATAATGGACTTTCCTTCTTTTTTATGGCCGAATAATACTTCGGTGTGTGTGTGTGTGTGTGTGTGTTTAATCTATTCATTCACCGACAGGCACGTTTATTCTAAGATTCAGTGACATTTATAAAACAATCTACTTAATCTGAGAATAAGTTTGGATAACAAAAGAAATCAAAGTTGGCACCAATACCTGAGAGAAAATATATTAACACACCCATCTTTCCATGCAGTGGACTTAGTCATGACTTCTTGTCTTTGCTTATGACATCCTTAAAGTCAGGTTGCATGGAGGCTTTCCATGGTCCCGTGCTCTGTTGTATCAAACAGAGGTTTTATCAAACACAGAGCAAATAGCATTAATGTTCTTTTCTTCTGTGCTTGGACCAATTAGACAGTATTGCTCCAAACAATAAATGCCCCTAAAAATAAGAAACATAATAGATAAGAAGGTTATTATTGCCCTGTGGCCTAGAAATTGGATTGGTTCACATATGTTTCCAATAGAATCTTTAATTAAGATCCCTTTCCTATCAACGTACTTCAGCAATTACCTGTATTGATGATGGGTCATTATTTTTCTGGTAAGGTAATAGAGAATCTCATAGCAATATCTTAACAAGTCACTTCTAGAATACTTCCTGCCTTTTGATTTTTTTTTTCTATGACTAATTTACTTAAATGACTTGGTACTTATCAACTACTTTCTTAACTGAGAATGAATTGGCATGTACACCTGAATATTTAAGCATAAATTTAGCTGGGCTAGAGACCTCTATTCCTTAAGCACTCAGTGGAATAATTCATTCATTCATCACTTCATTCATTTGCCAAATATATACTAAAGACCTAATACGTATTCATTGTAGTGCTCTGATATTGTTTTTTTTTATTTTTTTAAAGATTTTATTTATTTATTCATAGAGAGAGACACACACAGAGAGGCAGAAACACAGGCAGAGGGAGAAGCAAGGCTTCATGCAGGGAGCCTGATGTGGGTCTCAATCCCGGGACTCCAGGATCACGCCCTGGGCTGAAGGCAGGCGCTAAACCTCTGAGCCATCCAGGGATTCCCCTCTGATATTGTTTATAAGTAAGATTGTCTGCTGATATTGGACTTCAAAGTTGAGATGACAAATATGGGCTGATGTGCATGGAACCTAGACTGAGATTAAAAAAAAAATAATGATAATAAAAAATAATTTTTGATAGATCCCCCCTAAACAGTACTGACTATAAATGGGATACTTTTCAATTTGGAATGTCCTGTTAAAATTTGTTAAAGATTCTCTTTCCTTAAGTAAGTTTTACCTTACAGGAATGCCTTCTACACACCTATTTTAAAAAAATGTTTCTCCTATGCCTTGACCTCATTGACCCCCACCTGATTTACCTATGCCACTCTTAAACCCCACCTCCCAGCTATGCTGTCCCGTCCTGATCTGTGCTAGTCTCTTCTTTCACCATGATGTGTGATACAGCTTCTCTGATCTCTGGCCTTATCTTCCTTCCTATATTCTTTCTTCTATATTTGGACCAATCCAAGATGGCCCCAGAGAAACCTTCAGATCTCTTCTTCCCATCCTCTGTCCTGTGGAACTCCCCCAACCCTATTTATCCATAGCAACCCTATTTATCCCTATGGTCTTCACTTCTTTCTCCATCTAAAGACGCTGTTTCTCTTTATTCCCACCTACGGCATTCATCCCCCTCACACTCTTTTGTGATGTTGCTGTTCCCAGGATGCTCTCAGGTTTTAATCTTGGTTGTGCACAATGATCAGTAGGTACAGTATTTGAAAAACTTCCTGATTCATGCTCTTGAATGGGAAATTTCCATCCTACGTGGAGCTCCTCTCCCAGCTCTCTAATAATTTTCCCACCATTAAAACTTAAGCTAACAGTATTAGTTAAAGAGATACGTGAGGTAGGAAAAGGCCTAGTGATAAAAAGGGAAAACAAAAGTGAATCCTATTTCTCTGAGACATGAAGCAGATAAGTAGAGAAGCAAGAAGGGAGGAGTATGGGGTTAAAGGATTGCTTTCTGGTTTTCCATCAGCAGTGGGCAGGTGGGAGTTGAGGGGTATATGGTATGATAAACTAGGTTGAGGTGAACACAGACATCAAGAGGTCTTCATCCTAATTCACATTTGGGCCTCTGGGATGCGGCCTCTGGCTCACTCACCTGGGGGGCAGCCTGTGAATTTGATCTAGGTGGTATAGAATGGCCTAAGTAGAGGGATGGTCAGAGATTAGTTCTCCAGGGTCAAACCTGATTTTTACAGGCATGAATGGAACCCAAATGAGGATGTACAGGGGTCTGAGAAGAATGGGAGTGTCAGTTTAGAGTCTGGCTGCATTATCACAGATGAGAAAAGAAGCCAAGGATATACAGTCATGGCAGGTATGAAGGTACAAAGCAGGTTTGGATCTAAGTACAAAGGCTATTGCTGTTCTTCAGGGGTATCTACAGCACCAAAGAGCATCCAAATAGTGCCAAGTCATCAAGAGGAGGCTAAAATGTTCTGATTACATCAAGGAAGATTGAAACTGGACAACCCAAAGCCCATGAGGTATACCTTTCAGCAGGAGATGCCAGCAGAAATGGATCAAGTCACACTTCAGAGGTCACCTTTCCAGAAAAAAAAAACATAAAATGACTAAACAAAGACCCAGAAGGGCACCTGGGTGGCTCAGCTGAGCATCTACCTTTGGCTCAGGGCATGATCCCGGAGTCCTGGGATCGAGTCCCCCTTCGGGCTCCCCTCGAGGTCCTGCTTCTCCCTCTGCCTATGTCTCTGCCTCTCTGTGTCTCCCATGAATCAATAAATAAAATCTTTAAAAAAACAAAAACAAAACCCAGAAATCTATTTCCTTGCCACCCTAGGAAGTCTGTGAGTTCATCTCCCACACTTGCGGTTATACCGAGGAAACAAAATGTTTTAGAGTCTGGGGATTTGAGAAAAGCTTGAAAAAAATATCATCTCTGTTAGACCAAGTTGTTTCAAAACAATGTCCAGATTAAGAATTAATTAAAAATAATCTCCCCTCAAACTGTTATTTGGTAGGTGGTGGCTCATAAGGAAGATCTAGTAAGTAATGGGGAAAATGGTAAAAACTGCATTGCCCTTGCACTCAGGATGAAAATCAGTGCATATTTTAATGACCCAACTTCCTTTGCCTTTTTCATCCCCCGCAATTATAGAAGAAAATCTCCATTGCCTTGACAATGAGAGGGTAGTGGAAAGCAGGATGTCCCAAAGCCAATGCTTTTAAGGCAGGAAAGAGGGGGAGTCTCCTTCTGCTTAAATTCAAAACCTCTTCCACAACTTATTTACATTATTTTTTATTTTTAAAAATTGCACACATGTTTGAAGGTGACTGCCTGATGGAAGAATTGACTAAACATGTTTTTAAATGTTGTCTCTTGCCCCATTCACACCAGCACCCGTGGGACTGCAGAATCTTTTCTTCTGACATTTGAAAGCATTAAAACAGCTTCAAGGCTGAAGAAAACATCTTCCCTGTAATCTTTCAAAAGTTTAGTTGCCAAGGAGACAGAGGCCTTGGCCACCAGGTAAGAAGGCCCCTGCAGTATATTCACATGGTTATTTCATGAAGGGGCAGGACAGTAAGGGATGATTGGAGGGAAGAAACACCGGTTTCCCAGGATCTTATACCTCGAGTCTCTTTTATTATGTAATTAGAGGAAACCCAAACTTGCCCTTCTCAAAATGGTACTGTTTTTTGAAAAGATTGCAATTTAAGCTCGACGCCGCCTTGATCGGGTTGAAATGCAAACATCATTCTCAGAACAACTACTTTGTAGAGAAGAAAGGGCCCAAAGAGTCTTTTATAGATACAGGATAAATGACAGCCACCCAACACTACACTCTACTTTCAAGGAAGGTCATAAACATCATCTGTCTGTAGTATAGCTAGTAAGGAGCCGAAAAGAGTACAATCCTGAGCTAAAAAGGAAAAGACAGTGATGAGTGGATGGAACAAGAATATAAGAACAGTTCAAGTTTTCTAAGTGTATCAGTCAGATCTTGCTTGTTCATGTGAAGTGACTTTTTCTTACTTAAGATCTTTTCATCCTATGGTCAAAGAGTTGTTGAGAGTATGTGAAAGCGCATGAAATCCCCCCAGAATGCACCACAAGGAGTTCTTAGTTGACTTTTCATTTTGGCATGAGAGGAAAAAAAAAAAGAGCCAGGAAAAAGCTGAGAAAAGATACACTCTAAGGCAACACTCTCAATTAGCCTAAGGTGTGTGCATACTTTAATATGGGATGAATAAGACTAGATTTGTTATCTTTTTTTTAATAAATTTTTATTTACTTATGATAGTCACACAGAGAGAGAGAGAGAGAGAGAGAGGAGGCAGAGACACAGGCAGAGGGAGAAGCAGGCTCCATGCACGTGGGATTCGATCCTGGGTCTTCAGGATCGCGCCCTGGGCCAAAGGCAGGCGCCAAACTGCTGCACCACCCAGGGATCCCCTAGATTTGTTATCTAACACATTCTAACACATGGCAGAAAATAGAGATAATTTTGCCTATTCTAACAGATTGTTTCCATTCACCAGGCCCTACTCCTTTGTCATATACACTGAACTTAGCACACCAACTTTTGAGGGTAGAAGCAATTTTTCATCTTGTCTGGTCTGCCTGATGTGTTGTCTTCCAAGATACTGAGTATTTTGAATTCAAGAAGCCCAAAATACCAAGTTCACAGGAAAGGAGAATATCTCCTTCTGGTCATAAATCCAACCAACCTGAGATCACAAATGGCTATCTTTTCAAAACATGACTTTTTGCCCTTTTTTTTTTTTACTCTGGCTTTCTTAGATAATTAATAAAGAATCATTCTAATAAGCTGGCTCTCAAAGAGACTTGAGGTCATGCAACTATCCTTATCAGAAGAAAATTAAACTGTTAAATCAAACTGTTAAGCGTAGAACTCCTGCTTGATATAATATATATCTAATTATCTGTATTGCCCTCACGATTTTTTATTTAAGTGGAGTTCCAAGAGACATGGTTTTGGGGGCTCTAGAAAACTACAGTTCATTTCTCTGAAAGACTTATGCTCAAAAGGTAATTATGAATACAGTGGACACAAGAAAACTCTTGCAATTTTTCTACAAGAATGGACGAAGTATCAGTAGGAAATAAGATTATAAATATAGTGGACACTTAATAATCAATTAATTAATGTAATGAGTAACTTATAAATGTATATAGAGATAAGACAAATTTTTCCACCATGTAATTCTTAGCTATTATATGCAACACTGTTTTGAAAACTTTAGAATGCATTAATATTTTTCAAAATTTACTGTCTATCATTAGCCTGAAAACATATCAATATGCTTTTTCTGTTAAGCAAATAAGTTACTAATGACACTTCAGAAGGATCTAGGCTATGCATACACGTATTCTTATTCTAATTTTCATAATTTATTTTTTTAATTTCATAATTTAAAAAGCCACATGAAGAAGGTAAAATAGCCCATGAACAGTCACAGAATGACTAAAATAATAACAATATTTTATACTTTATACTAAAAATTAATGTAGAATAATATTCGATTCAATAGAATAATTCTGGCAGGATGTTATTCAAGCAAAAGTTCTGGTTAAGTGAGTGCCTAAAACAATTTTAATGTTCTGACTTCTGATCTTCCTACTCTATTGAAAGCTCTGTGGCTATTAGAATTCAGATTTTTATTGCCCAAGATACTGGCCCAATATTAGAGCTCCCACAATAAGTCAGGATTCCTTTTTACACAACATTCCATGTTCCTCATATAGATCAGAATTTTTCAATTAAACTCCTATTTAATTTTTCTCTTCCCTTTAGAATACTAAAAGGGATATTGTTTTCTGATTCTTCTTAATTGTTCTCCTTTTTCTGATCCAAATCAATTGAAACATCATAACAGCCTCAAAATTAATTACAAGATTTCCCCTCTGCTTGGATAGATATGTACACATCTCAGAATGTGACGGCTGCGTTCATATTACTAATTACTCACACATCCTTTGATGGCTGTGTGTCTGCGCTGGTCCAAGTGAAACACCCCACCTTTACTTAGGAGTTGTTCTGCTTTTTTTTAAAAGGGGGGGCAGGGGGGATCCCTGGGTGGCTCAGCGCCTGCCTTCAGCCCAGTGGGTGATCCTGGAGTCCCAGGATCAAGTCCCACATCAGGCTCCCTGCATGGAGCCTGCTTCTCCCTGTTTCTCCGCTTCTTTCTCTGTGTCTCTCATGAATAAATAAATAAATAAAATCTTTTAAAAAGGGGGGGCACAATGAAAATATATTGATGATTTTGGTTTACTATGACTGAACAGAATCTACTCAGCCTTTTACCTTATTGGCTCAATTTATGCTTTTTCCTTTTTTTTTTTTTTTTAAATCAAGCTTGCATCAAGAGAAGCCAAACATTTTACTCTAGGGTGTAATTTTTGGCTGGAGGGCAATCTGAATAGATTCCATCCAAACTGGGAGATAAGATCTGCCTTTTAATACCCCTAAAATATATAATAATGGAAAACTAGGGACTCCTGGGTGGCTCAGTGGTTGAACATCTGCCTTTGGCTCAGGGCGTAATCCTAGGGTCCCGGGATCGAATCCCGCATCAGGCTCCCTACATGGAGCCTGCTTCTCCTCTGTCTGTGTGTCTGTGTGTGTGTGCCTCTCTCTGTCTGTCATGAATAAATAAATAAAATCTTTTAAAAAATAATGAAAAACTAGAGTCACTAGCAACTTCAAAACCCTCTCCTCATCGTTTTACTTTTTTCCCCATATGAAGTGCAAAATCCATAAAAAAAGAACTTTTAAAGAGAAAACATTTTAGAGCATCTGGGTCAATATAGAATTTTTTGTTGATTTGTGTCAGTGAGACAGAATGTGGCAATGATATTAACAAAGGAGAAAAAATATCATAAGAAGTATTTTGCTGACAAAAAAGTCCTTCTTTTTCATTGTCCCTGCAGTACATGTTTCAGGGCTACCCCAGAGGGCTGAGCAGTTGGGCACTGCACAACTCCAGTGGGAACGTTCTGTAGATAGGTCTGCACATGCAAGTCATCCTGTGGGGCTGTGTGACATAGTGCCCAGATATTTGTCCAAATGCAAACAAAGTTGATGTGTGTTTTTTAATGAGGAATTTATTTTGAGATGAGTGAATCCTAAGTTTTTTTTCTCCTCAAAGGGGAAAACATTCTTTGTAGCCTCATACTACCTAGTTCTAGATACTCTGTAAATACTTGTTGAAAAAATAAATGAATAAATGAAATGATACCATATCTTTTGTTTTCTTCTCTTTAGCCTCTTTTCCTACTTTTGGAACCATTTTCTTTCTTTTTTTAAAAAAGATTTTATTTATTTATTTGACAGAGCGAGAGCACAAGCATCGGGAGCAGCAGGCAGATAGAGAGGAAGAAGCAGTCTCCCTGCTGAGCAAGGAGCCTGATGTCAGGCTCAGTCCCAGGACCCCAGGATCCCAGGATCATGACCTGAGCTGAAGGCAGACACTTAACTGACTGAGCCACCCAGATGCCCCTCTGCCACCATTTTCTAATAAAACATTAGAACATAAAAGAAAGTGAGTGAATAACAAAATTAGAAGACATGGCACCAGGTATAATGTGGTATGACCCCATTTTTAAATCTGAATTATCCTTCTCAAGTTTAAGTCCTTTTCTAGGAAGAGGGGAAGAAGAGTCCTTGGCAAACTGGAATACATGGTATTGATTAGTTGTCTACTAATTATGAAGTTAGTTAAACCCCAAAGAACTCCTAAGCCAATTAGAAAGGCTACTTTAGTCTTCAAATAAAATCCTTACCCCACTATCACCTCAAACTTGAAGCTCTACAATGTCCCTTTGGTCCTATCAGTTCAGTCAATTTTCTAATAATTGGAGCATCATTTTCCGATTTAAAATTATAAAAAAGAATTTAAACGTAAATATGCTTTTGGAAAGCAACACTGATTTATATTTATACTTCCATTGGCTGATATTAGATTATTTCCTAAGAATCTTGCATAAAAGATTGGAAGGAGAGATGATAAGCAATAGGTACCTAATATGAGGGGACGTTGGAAGAGAAGGAAGAAAAAGATTTTAAAAAAAATGAATTTGGAACATTAAAAATAGCCTTTCTTTGCAAACTTCCTATTTTGCCTGCATTCATCTCTGTATCACAGAAAGAACTCAAACCTGAAAGAAGGCCATACACACACCAAGAAAAAAATAAAATAAACTTAATTAGAAATGAACCATTAGTATTCTATTTCTGCCAAGTGTTTGGGTGGTTTCCCGTAGCACACAGCTGTATCATTGCTATGAAATTGCTAAGTGTAGAAGTAACCCACCATTATCTATCCTGCAATAATACACTCCTTTACAATTCTCCCCAAAATGGGCACAAATATAACTTTGGGTGTGATGACCTTCTAGTTTATCAATCAGACCTATAAACACATTCTTCAGCCCTCCAAATCAACATTTGTGCTCACTCCCAAAACTTACTGATCAGCCAAGGGAAAGAATTAATTAAAACTAGCCCAATAGATGCACATCATTCTTAATTGTCAATTAACAATATGGTTCATAAGCCTGGGATAGAAAATCTATTTGTAACAACTGATGGCTGAGTTATAAAACTTTGCTGTTGCTGTCATCTTATACTTATATTCTGGAAAATTACCAAGAAAGACAACAAAGCAAAGGATAATTTAAAACTCACCTACTAGGCACCTGGGTGGTTAATTGGTGAGTGTCTGCCTTTGGCTCAAGTCATGATCCCAGGGTCCTGGGATTCAAGTTCTGCATCAGGCTCCTCACAGGGACCCTGTTTCTCCCTCTGCCTATGTCTCTGCCTCTCTCTCTATGTCTCTCATGAATAAATAAAATCTTTTTTAAAAATTTAAATTAAAAAATAAAATAAAACTCTCACCTACTAAAAAGGACTTTTTCGTTTTGCATCTATATATTTTAAATGACTATGTTAAAAAATTTAAATTAAGAAAATGACTATGCTATGGTTCAGGCTTACCAATAACGGGTTCAATAGCCAGGACCACTGATTATTCCTCTGAGCCATGCAATCTTAAGAACCTAGAATTTGAATGCATTCCCCAATAACAGAACCTCTTGGTTCCTTCTATTCAAAGTGTGATCCATGAACCAGCAGATTCACACCACCTAGAAGCTTGTTAAAAATGTGGATTCTTCAGGCCACGCCTCACCATTGCACAATCTAGATTTTGTCAAGAAGGACGGAGTGGAAAGGAACAGATGTCATGGGAAGGACATGCAAAGGCCATGGCAGAAAATTTCTACAATTGAAGTCCCTTAGGCTCTCTCACATTACTAAAGCTTTATTTTGAGGTAGGATCTTGGTTGTTTTTTTGTTTTGTTTTGTTTTGTTTTGTTTTGTGTGTGTGTGTGTGTTTTGGGTTTGTTGGCTTGGTTTCATTTGGTTTTATTTAGACAGCCAGACTCCCATTAGACAGCCATTTAGACTTGACTTTAGGAGGGAAATGATTAGGGCCATAGGAGAGATATGAAAACCTCCCTTAATGTGACCAGCTTTAGAGACATCTCTGACAGGAACCCAAGGAAGATGATTCCCCAGGAAGAAAAAACAATTTTTAAGTGCTATGGTGCAAGTGAAAACACTTTTCATCAGAAAGTTCGTGATGTGTGATAGATACTCAATTGGAATAGTACTGGAGTCTCTAATATGTAATATGGAGTCTAACATTCCACTAGCCAGCAATGATGACATACTTCCCGAAAGAGAACAGGCCAATGACAGGAAGTTTCCCTCTATTGAGTGTCTACCATGTGCCAAGCACTGTAGTAGACATTTTTTTTTTTTTAATTCCATTTATTTGGAGGAAGTTGCCACATTGCATTTTCTTCCTGTTTGAAGTCTGCTGTGTTCCTTTGACGAGACTGGGGCATTTAAGACCTTCTGTGGGGTACCTGGCAGGCCTGTTCCTTCAGCTTTATCCCAATCACTACGGCCCCATCTTTCCCATATTTATATAATTTCTTATCCATAACACTCTCCACTACTAGTGCTAATCATACGCATTAAAATAAAATAGCAAATGTGCTGAGAGAAAGGCACACTACAAAATGATACTTGTACTATCAAGCACTTTCCAAAGAGTATATTTGCATTAGGTCATTAAATATCATTAAATATATTCCCTCCTGTGAGAGAGCGCTTTTGTTCTCCACTCTCCCCTAACTTGGTTCATCTCTCACAAGTGAAAATATCTTTATCTCCACCAAGCCATTCTTAAATAATCTAATTGGATCTGTTATTATTCTTACAGGAAAATAATATCACTCTGCTTGAACAGAGAAAAATCCCAAGCAAAATATCCTACAAATGTATTTGTTTTCTGGAGTGTTCCTTTTAAACATGTTGGGTGCAAGCCTTAAAATACTTTCATTGTTTATAGGCCCCAAACTAGGATTCCTTCTAGAATCTGGATGCTCAAAACTGCAAATTAAAAGGCGTGCTCTGAGTGTAGCTGGATATCTTCCACCATGCTACTTTAAAGAATATATTAAAGAGAGGGTGAAGGCAGGTGGTACATTTTTAACTGGCAGCTGAACATTTGCTTGGCTTAAAGCCAAATGAAATAACATAATCCTAACTGACTGGTACACCTCTCCCTGATCCCTTTAAATTCCTCTTTCTCAAATTCTTTATGACATTTAAATATCCTTAGAATTAATCATTATTATAAAACAATGAGATGGTTATAAATGAAGATGGCTAGTAGCAATAATGATAAAATGGCTATTTTTTCCCCTGAGTATTTAGAATGTTCTTTGACTTTACATGGATTATCAGTTCCCACAAAGACTCTGTAAAGAGATATAACCTTACTCCCATTTAATAGATGAAGAGAGTAAAGCTGAGAGGAATGAAGTGACTTGCCCATGTTCCCAGAGATAATCAGAGAGAAGACAAGATTCAAATTCAGATTTGTTAGTTTTGTTCCCTAGTCCATGTTCTCCTCATCACAGTCCCTGAAAACCATGTTGTCTAGATTCCCTTTCTGAGTTTCTGTATCTTTAGAGAAGAGCACCTAAAACTTTTCCAGGTTCTCTTGCTGAGAAGAAATGCCAATGAGAACGCCACTGGGAAGTGACTATTTTCAACTCCGCCGTTGGAAGAATGGTGCCCACGTGGCCAGTGCTCAATCAATGTTAAATAATAACAGTTCAAACCCAGTAATGATGAAGCAGGAAGTGCCTCCCTCTTTATACTTTTAATGACTTCATAGGGTTCTTTTTTGTTAATTGTTTAATCACAAATTTCAGTTATTGCTATTTACATGCTCTTTTTCAACTTTTGAATACAGACTTATTTCTATTTTGCCAAGCTTTCAGAAACACCAAATTAGAAACAAGCCTATTGTCTTCCACACAATTTCTGCACTGTGAAGAATGAGAAATGCCACCAGAGTGCCGGCATGCCTAATAGAGAAAAAGAAAGGAAAAAACTCAATTGTAAGTTGTCTAAGGAATGCTACCTTTACATCCAGTGTGCCCAAGGTCAAGAGTCACTCCTTCCATAATGGAAAACACCTCTGACATTACCTTCAAGACACTAACGAACAAACCAGAAAGGCTTAGCTGTATACAGGTAGAAAATCCAGCAGAAGTAAAGGGGTCGTTGAATGAGAGTAAAACTGACAAGCTTTTGTCCTGGGGTGAGTGAGTGACTTGCTCTTTACAGAAATAAACAGATTTATTCTCTCAATCTCAATCAGTAAAATCAAAAATTAAAAAACAAACATTTCACTTTGCCTTGGAGAATTAAGAGAAAGTACATACATGAAGTCCGAGCTTGGCGTGGTCATTTTTCATGATAAACCACCTGTACAAGCTACAGCACACTAAGCATTAGGCTGCCCCTAAACCCTCAAACATTTGAACCCAGATTTACCTTCAAAGTCATTGAGCTCTTGAACCATCATCTAAACTGAGATGGGTATGTCCTTCTCACAGAACCTTTCTAAGGTGAAATTCAAACACGAAGCTAACAAATCATTTAGGCCCAGTGGTGACTAATTATACAAATTTTGCTATTGTTACAACCAACCCTGAAAATTAGCGATGGCATTTGAACTTGTGGCATAAAAAGCCTTAAAAGAAAGCTTGAGGAAATCCAACAGAAACCCTTGACTATGCATCAGCAAAGGTGATTCCATCTGTTTCTGAGGATGCCTCTATGCTCTTAAATTTAGCATCATGTGAAGAGTAAAGGGATTACAGGTGAGTAAAAAGAGAAGATATGAATCAAAGTCTTGCCAGTAGCCAGGCCCCCTGACAGATTTTATGTAGCTTGCACAGGGCTTCTTAGAATTTGATTTTTTTTTTGATCCATATTCAAAAGATGGAAAATCCTAAATAAAATCCAGATTCTTGGGCAGCCCCGGTGGTTTAGCGGTTTAGCGCTGCCTTCAGCCCAGGGCTCGATCCTGGAGACCCAGGATCGAGTCCCACGTCAGGCTCCCAGCATGGAGCCTGCTTCTCTCTCTCTCTCTCTCTCTCTCTCTCTCTCTCTTCCTGTCTCTAATAAATAAATTAAAATAAAATAAAATCCAGATTCTTAGGTTTCCTTTAAATAACAGAAGATCTGGAAAAGTGAGCACATTATTCCCACGGGGCAGTATGTGGCAATAAGCGGCTGAGCTGAGAAGTGGTTGCTCCTGTCCCCCTTTCATAGAAAATGCCTATGTTCTTCAGTCTGCCCCAAGTCCCTTGTTACTGACACCAACCTGGTTGATTCATGTGCATGATACGTGATATGTCTGGCTCCTGTAAGCATTTAAGCATTGATAACCTTTGTTGTAAACACTGGTGAGGGGATACAAGTAAGTGTGTATCTGAGGGCTTTTCTACCTAAGATTCTAGGATATTTACTCGCATGTATGAAAAAAGTGATATACTAAAAAGCTCCTATATTCAGAATTAAATGACATGGCTTTGATTCCACTTCTACCCTTAATTAGCTGAATGTTCTACAACAAATTATTTTAACCTCTTGGACTTGGATTTCTTCATTAGTAAAATAAACATATTGTATTAAGTTACTTATAGGAACCCTTGCATGTCTAGAAGGCTGCCTTATGTGGCTAAACCATAGGTGCCAGGGAGCCAACCTGATGTGTAAGTTACCTGCTGTCATGAGAGTGAGGGCAGTTATGAGAAAACACCCTAATGTCACTCCTGTAATGTGGTGAGAGAAAGCAAAACTTTAATTTCCTCTTAATAGTAAAATTCTACAGGAAAAGAATAGAGAAGCCATAGTTCCTTTATAATACCACAGAAAAAAATGAGAGAATTAATTCAATCTTATTCAAAAGAGAATTTAATATAAAAATAATAATAATTCTGTATGAAAGAGATCCACCTGTTCTGGGTGGAATTGTGACCCCTGCCCCTGGAGGGAAAAAAAAAAGTTGTATAATAAGTTCAGCCCCCAGAATCTCAGAATGTGACCTTTTTTGGAAACTGAGTATTTAGAGAGGTAATCAAGTTACAGTGAGGTAATTAAGGTGGGCTCT
Source organism: Canis lupus dingo (assembly GCF_003254725.2). Classification (NCBI taxonomy): domain Eukaryota; kingdom Metazoa; phylum Chordata; class Mammalia; order Carnivora; family Canidae; genus Canis; species Canis lupus. The sequence continues at coordinate 24,445,098 of NC_064265.1, forward strand.
AATCCAATATGACTGGTGTCCTTATAAGAAGGGGAAATTTGGCTGAGACACAGACACACACGTACAGATGTAAAAAGAAACAGGGAGAACACTATATGCAAATGGAAGAACATCCAAGGCTACTTACTAGAAGCTAAGAGAGAGGCATGGAACAAATTCTCTCCCACGGTCCTCAGAAGTACTCAACCCTGCCTTGCCCTTGGACTTCCAGCCTCCTGAATTGTGAGACAATACATTTCTATAATTTAAGCCAGTTCGTGGTACTTCGTTATAGCAGCCTTAGCAAATTAATATATCATCTTATATCCATTTGTCCCCAGCTAGCTGGAGTCACAGCATTTGTCCCGAGGGGACAAAGGATCCAGGGAAGAAAGAAAGTAAAAAAGAAATACTAATAGAAATGATAATAACAGGGGCACCTGGGGGGCTCATTGGTTGAGCATCTGCCTTTGGCTCAGGTTGTGATACCGGGGTCCCGGGATGGAGTCCCATATCGGGCTCCCCACAGGGAGCCTGCTTCTCCTTCTGCCTGTATCTTGCTTCTTCTCTCTCTGTGTCTTTCATGAATAAATAAATTTAAAAAAAAAACCCGGAAAGGAAAAAAGTGGTGATAATATTTTTATGGCCTCTGCAGGGACAAAATGCAGATCACCTTGGCTCCTTTGATTCTTCATCTCCACGTTATAAATTTGGGGCCAGTATGTTCTACTTAAGAACTGACTTTTCTGAATCTTAAAACTGCTTCCTAAACTGGATCTAAGACCAGTTACATTGTGTATAGAACCCAGTGCGAAATAAAAATGCAGGGTCTCTTGTTAGAAAATTATTAAGAATTTCAAGATGGCAATAGCAGAGCATAAACTGTGTATGCAGCCCAATGGGACTGCATGGGCTGCTCGCTCATGAAGCGCAGTACTTACGGGTCCCAACAGATGTTTGAGAAGGCCATTAATGTCTTCACTCCCCTTTCTTTTTCTTTTTTAAAAGATTTTATTTATTAATTCATGAGAGACACAAAGAAAGAGGCAGAGACATAGGCAGAGGGAGAAGCAGACTCCTTGAGGTGAGCCTGATATGGGACTCATCCTGGGACTCTGGGTCATGCCCTGAGTGAAGGCAGATGCTCAACCACTGAGCCACCCAGGCATCCCTTCACTCCCTTTTCTTTGCTAGGTAATTCTGCAATGTAATCTTGACTCTTTTTTGGAGCATTTTTTACTTGTTCACAGTTGGCTAAGTCCAAATTTTCTAGCAACTTCTCATCATCTCTTTCCATAAGGGCATTTATTTGCCAAATGTGCTGAACTCATTCAATGTCCCAGCTACCATGCTGGCTCTTGAAAAAGTTACATGGGACCTTGTCTGATATGATGTTTAATTTAGTGGCAGAAATAACTACAACCTAAGGAAGTGTGTAATAAGTGAGATTACATGCTAGATATTCAAAGAGAGACTTTACTTCCAGATAGGCTGCTTTTAGAAAACATAACATTGGGAGGGCCCTTACAAGAATAGATTGAGTTTTTCTAGGCATTTATGAAGACAATCCAAGTAGAAGATCCAGTATATGCAAAAGATGGAGATGACCAAAGAAATCTATTTGAAGAACATAGGCACTTTGGTGTAGATGGAAGCAGAAGGAGCCATTTGGGGGTGAGTTTGGGAAAAATGGGTTAGGAGTAGATGAGGAGGCTTTTCTCTATTTAGGAGGCTAATGGTGCAGGAAAGTTGGCTTAATTATGTTGAATAGCCAAAAATAAGCACTAACATGAGATGAATTGGACTTCAAATTAATTTTATGTCTGTCAATAGATGGCACCGTCCTTGCAGATGTATGTAGATCTATCTTGCCAAATATTGTGGAACACTAAAAACTATTTTATTCCCATGGGAAGAAGAAATCTTTATAGAAGATCTTTGGGTCCTTCTGATAAACTGGTACCAACATTTATATCGGGACATATCATATGGATGGCAATTATCTGTCTACAAGTCCTCCTTCCCCACCAGATTATGAGTTCCTCCAACTCAGACACTATGTCTTGTAATTCTTTCTATTCTTACATCAGACATAATGTCTTATATATGGTGAGTGTTTAATAAATATTTGTTAAATGACTAAACACAGATTGCTGCTGTTGTATGGTTGCCTCCATCTAAATACCCCTCTCCTATCTACTCATAAATGAGGGGTATTAAGTAAGAACTTGGAGTGAAAAAAGGCTCCCATCCAGCTCTCTTTGTGAACAATGGCTAATTGTTCTACTTTCAAGTAGAGTGTGTGTCCCATACCCATGATACTTTGCCTTCCAGTCTGGTTTCATCATCCCTCAGTGTCCTTGGTCTCACGATACCTGGCTGCTGAGTTACATGGTACCATTGTTTTCATACATTTGGCAACGGATTAACACTCTCCTGGCAGAGCCACCCCTACTGAGATGAAGATGAAAAACTCCAGCTATGGTTAGCTAGATCAATGACAGCCATAATATGAGTATGACATCCCCTTCCTGTGCAAAATGGCTCCCCGATGTTCAGTTCAAGGACTCAAAAATTGGAAAGCCATAAGGTAACATGTAGCAAGGGCAACCTAATCTTATCCTGCCACCACAAGAGTTTCTCTGCTGGTTAACTCTAAAAAGTACTTTTAATCTGTCCTCATGCCATCCTCTCTTCTTTGTGGTGTATTTGTTTGTTTGTTTCTAAGAGAGTATTTGCTGGCGTGTTCACCTCAGGGCTCACTTCAGAGCATGGAAGTAAGAAGAAAATTCCTCTGCTGGATGGCTCTGTTGTTTGGTTGTTGAAAGAAAGATCCTCTGACATAAAGGATACTAACTGTTTATATTGATTTAAAAAAAAAAAACCTGCCTGCAACACAGACTGGTCAGTAGGGAGTTTTTAGATGGTGTCATGATGCAAAATACTCTGTGAGACACTTATCATGATATCCAGTGGTGTTCCCACAGCTGCCTCCTCAGGGGAGGTCCTATAGGACTTACAAGGAAAAATCTTAAATTGTTTTAATTTTAAAACAATCTGAAGTCAGGGTGAACATCAGAATGGAGTTTTTATCATTTAAAAAATGTATATGGTGTAGCCCTGAGTTTTAGCAGTAGCAAGAATAAAAGACTCACTCATCTTTGTAAAAATTTTGAGGCAGACAACATTAGAGTGAAGAGGGAAGTCTTGAGCTCACTGGATCTAGATCCTAGCAAGGTGCTTACTTTCCAGAATTCAGTATCCCCATCGATAAAATGAGACAATGAAAATGACTACCTCACAGGCAGCTCAACAAAACAGCATTCTTAATAAATTAGTTGAGGCTGGCGGATCCCTGGGTGGCTCAGCGGTTTAGCACCTGCCCTCAGCCCAGGGCGTGATCCTGGAGTCCTGGTATCGAGTCCCACATCGGGCTCCCTGCATGGAGCCTGCTTCTCCCTCTGCCTGTGTCTCTGCCTCTGTGTGTGTGTGTGTGTGTGTCTCTCATGAATAAATAAATAAATAAAATCTTAAGAAAAAAAATTAGTTGATGCTGTAGCATATATTAATTACTTGAATTATTATTATAATTATGAATTATTATCATAATTAGCACTGGTTGTAGAGGCAGGCATCTTTAGTGGTTTGAACTCTATTTTGCTCAACATCTACTAATTATCTAGCCTCGGGCAGAACTTCTCTTTACCTCAGTTTCCACATCTATAAAATGTCCTCATAGGACTAGTGTGAATATGGAGATGAGTGGATGGCTATATAAAGTATTTGGCAGAGTGCCTGATATGTAGTAAACCCTTAATAAATGTAAACTACAATTGTTATTATTCCATTGCTGCTAAGATTATTCATAGTGCAAGATCAATGTTCTCTGGGAGAAAGAAAATAGCCCATTGTAGCCATATGAAGATCATACTGAGGACCAAGAAACAGAGAGTTGACAATTAGATGTACGCAAGGTGCAAAACTTAAAAAAAAAAAAAAGTTACATTCCATTTTCAAAAAAAGTCAATGATTTCTTTTGAGATAACAGTACAGATAGCACAGAGTTGCCATACACACCCTCCCCCCCCACCTTTCCTAATATTAGCATTTTTCACAACCAGGGTATAATGATCAAAAGTGGGAAATTAACATTGGTACGATGCCATTAAATGAATGACAGATTTTATTCAACTTTCACCAGTTTTCCATTAAGGTCCTTTTTCCATCCAAGCTCAAATCCAAGGCTCCACATGGTATTTAGTTGTTGCAGTTCCTTTGTCTCCCCCAGTTTGTGGCAGTTTCTCAGTTTATCACTCTTTTCCATGACCTTGAACTTTCAAAAAATGCTGGTCCAATAATTTGTAGACTGTCTCTGAATTCAGGTTTGTCTGATGTTTTCTCATGTTAACTGAAATGATTAAATTTGGGGAAGACTACCAGTGGTGAGGTGCCTTCTCGGCACATCTGATGCAGAAGTACATGATATCAATATTCTTTATCATTGGTGGTGTTGACCATGATGACTTGGTTAAGATTGTTTTCTTTGGGTTTCTCCAATGTGGAGTTACCATTTTTTTCCCTTTCCCTACTCTATTGATTAGAAGTGAGTCACTACGTCCACTCCTTGCACAAAGGGGCAGAAGAAATAAGCTCCACTTTTTGGAGAGAGATATATCCAAGAATTCATGGATGTATGATTACAACCAGCACAGTAATTAATAAATACTTTGGAGACATAATTTGTGGTGATGCAAAAGTTTCTCCTTAAACTGTTGCCCTCTAATTTTAGCATCCATCAGTATATCTTGCCTGCAGCATTTTTACTATAATGTTCTTGTGGTGATTTTCTCTTTTCCTCATTTTGTTTATATATATTAATTGAAAATTCTTTGTAAGAAAGAAGTGTCCTATCTTACTTACTTAATAAGCATGGACTCATCAATATGTATTTTATCCTTGGAGCCATAAACCCATACTATATTTATTTGTGTTCTTCAAATCATTATGGCTTTGGCCATTGGGAGATCTTTAAGGTTACTGATCCTGTATTCTGTTGACTTTTTTTTTCTACTTTCTTACTTCTTGAAACCATAAGATGGTCTGGTCTCATCTTGTATTTTCCCTATGTTGGCCCTTTCTTTAAGGACATCTCTTTTCATTGGAGAATGCTATTTAGAAACCAGGTTCTGGGTGCTAAGTACATTTCTTGCTGCTAGGGTATCAGTGCTACTAGGCCCTCCCAAGGAGTATATGGATGCATACCAACCAATGAATACACACACAGGTACACACGCACACACATTTGTGTATCTACATTTATTTTTTTACCTAACTGTATACACATTAAGTATTTTAATATGATATCTCTGAATCTCATACTGACATCTCTGAATCTCATCTAGAATCATAAGATTCTTTCTAGGTTTCCCCCTGTTTATTCATAAACTTCTTTCTCTGGCAATGAGAAATCTGGCATTTGTTTTCTACAATATATATATTTATTTGCTCAATTCTTATATACATGTAAAGTAGATTGCTAACCCATACCCCTGTGAAAAACCAATTTATCAACTGGAGTAAATAGTTTGAGTAAACAGTTTTGGTCTTTAGGCTGAAAGCATCTAGTTTCATTTTTTAAATTGTTTTTAAAGATTTTATTTATTTATTCATGAGAGACAGAAAGAGGCAGAGACATAGGCAGGGGGAGAAGCAGGCTCCCTACAGGGAGCCTGCAGGGAGCCCGATGTGGAACTTGATCTCAGGACTCTGGGTTCATGACCTGAGCTGAAGAAAGACACTCAACCATTGAGCCACCCAGGTGTCCCTTGAAAACATCTACTTTAAATATGGTTTTCCAAAGTTACATAGGTCAGCTCCTTTCTTCCTCACCACTTTTAGTAATTATGTCATGCACATGTTTGTCACAGTCTGTAGTCCTTCTTGGCTCTTGCTGTCATCCTGGCTATTTTTTTTTTTAATTTGTGTAAGTAAAATTCATCTTTTGTGATGTCCAGTTCTATGAATTTTGACGAATGCATAGACACACATCTACCATCACAATACGATTCAGAACATCACCCCCAAACTCCCTCCTGTTCTCCTTTATAGTCAACCCCTCCTACTCCCCCATTTCTGATCTGCTTTCCATTTCTATAATTTTGCCTTTTCCAGAATGTCATATAAATGGAATCATACAACATATGGACTTCTATATCTGGCTTCTTTAATTTAAGAACCTGTGTTTAAAATTCATTCGTGTTGTTGCATAAATCAGTAGTTTATTTCTTTCCAGTGCTGAGTAGTATTCCATTTTATGGATACAGTACAGCTTATTTACCTATTCTTCTGTTGAAGGACATCTGGGCTGTTTCCAGTTTTTAGCGATTATGTATAAAGCTGCTATAAATATTCACATACATGATTCAGGGTGATTATAAGTTTTCAGTTCACTTGGTTAAATACCTAAAAGTAGGATTGGTAACTTCTATGCCAAATGCATACTTAACATTATAAGAAACTGCTAAACTGTCTTCCAAAGTAACTGTACCATTTCGTATTCCACTGGGACTAGAGTTCCAGTCACACTGCATCAGCCTTTGGAATCACCAGTTTTTTTGGCTTTTTTTTTCCAGTTATTCTAATATTATGATGTCTCATTGTGATCCTTATTTGCATTTCTCTAAAAACTGACCATGAACATATTATAATATGCCTGTTTACCCCCTATGTATCCTCTTTGGTAAAGGGTCAGTTGGGATCTTTGCCCTTTTAAAATATGGCTGGTTGTTTTGTATTGTGGAGTGTTTAGATTTATTTATCCTTCTGGATACTAGTGTCTTATGAGAGATGGAGTCTGCAAATATTTTACTTCAGTCTATGACCTTTTTTTCATTCTCTTAACAATGTCCTTCACAAAGGAAGAACTTATTGTTTGGATAAATTTAGTTTATCTCTTTTTTACCCCCTTTTTAGTCTGTATTTCTGATTTCATAATTAAGAAACTTGCAAATCCCAGATCACATTAATTTTCTTTCAGAAGCTTTATGGTGCTGTATCTTACATTTAAGTCAATGATCCATTTTGTGTTATTTTTGCAATGTTTGAGGTATTTGTCAAGCCGCCTTTTTTTGCCTGTGGACATCAAGCTTTTTTCCTCCCCATTTGTTGAAAAGATCACCTTCTCTCCATTAAATTGCCTTTGAGTATTTGCCCAAAAGTTGGTTGACTATATCTATGTGATTCTATCTCTAAACTTCATACTTAGCCACCTGGTCTACGTGTTTGTCTTTTTGCCAACAACACACCGTCTGTGTCATATCTGAGTCTGGTTCTGATGATTGCCTTGATAATGACTCGCCTTTGCGTATGTCTCATGATTTTCGTTGAAAGTTGCTTATCTGGTAAATACTGAGGTAGGTATGTTTTGTGCTTGGAGATGGGCACATCTTTCCTTCTGCAAGGCCTTTGGGGTCAGAGATTTGTATGCCCTATTCACAAGTTGGCTGAGTACAAGATTTGTTATTGCTCTGGTTATACTCATCGTACCTCAGACTTCAAATTCTGCTAGTCATACCTTCTCTTCAGGCCGGGGCTAGTTTGTCAGAGGTTATTTCCTCAGTGTCCACTTCTCTCCTGCCGCTGAGTCTGCTTTGTGCTGCCCTCCAGGGAGACTGACTCTTGCAGCTGTCCCAGGTTTCCTACAGGTTATCAGTGTTTGACGTTTGTTAGCCTGGGGCTGAAGGGTAGAAGACACAGGGCGGTTTCTGATGAATCCTCAGTTCTAGGCAGGCCCAGTGTCCCTGGGTGGTGGGGTGAGGGCAGTGCACACAGCCTCCTGCCCCTCCCCCAGCTGCATTCTGAGCCTGGCATGCATGCCCCAACCCCCCACCCCCAGAGGCAGAAGGGTTTTTCTCTTCCCTCAGTGACAATGAGTTTTCACCAGAGCATTAAGTTCTCACTTTTTGCTGCTTTTCTTTTTTTTTCAGATGAAGGCTTTTTTTTTTTTTTTTTTTTTTCTTTCTAGAGAGGTGGTTCTAGGGGAAGTTTCTACTGAAGTTGCTCCCTTCTCCCAGACAACACCATGAAGGAAGCTTTGAACAATAGAGCAATGAGAAGGTTTTCAATAGAGGATCAGTGTGACAAGATCAAGTTTACCTTTAAAAAGCACACGGGGACTGGTTTGGTGCAGAACAGAATGTGAGAAGACCAGTCACAGGACTCTTGAAACTGTGCAATAAAGCAGAGTAAAAGAAACATTAATTAATATCTTTAGAGCTGGCACCAGAATTCCTCTTAGGGAAGAAACTATCTCTGTTTAGGAAAATCCCTTAACAGGCCAGTTAGGTGTGAAAAGACCCCCAGAAAAAGAGTGAAGAACAAAAGCTCAGCTGAATTCTCACTGGAATAAGGTGAAGTAAATTTGAGCTTGTTTCACTGAGATTGATGAGAAGGGGAAAGGAGCAGGAAAGCAGATCAACAGCTTGATTACAGAGCACCTTGCAGGGAGGTGTGATCACTGAAATACCCAGGGGAGGGGGATTATTGAAATTACATTTATGTATAAGGATATCTAAAATGCTAATATAAAATGATCGTGCTTCTGTGAGATAGATGCCCTCTATTGCCCTGAATTGTCAATGAAGTCAGCCACACACAGCAAAGGGAGTGTTTTAAGGAACTGTGATGTGGGTGGGGTGTGGGCAGTCTTGGGACCAAGGATAGACACTGAGTCCCATGTCTGCATGGATTAAGTGCATGACAGCAATCATCCAAGGAGAGCCACTGAAATAAACAGATTCCAGGGGCACCTGTGTGGCTCAGTCAGTTGAGGACTCTTGGTTTCAGCTCAGGTTATGATCTCAGGATCCCGGGATTGAGGCCCACATTGGGCTCCCTGCTCCTCAAGGATCCTGCTTCTCCCTCTGCCCCTCCAACCTCCCCACCCCTGCTCATGCTCTCTCTTGACGGCTCTCTCGTTCTCAAGTAAATAAATAAAAATCTTTTTTAAAAAATGAGTAGATTCGGAGAAAGTAAGAATTCCATTCCTGACACAAATGTGACAACTGAAGTGCCCAAAAGGGGACACTGGACTTTTCACAGGTCAAAGATCTAGGTGTTTGAGGCAAGGTAATCTCAGAGAACCCTTCTGTCCATAGTCAGAGGTTCATTCCCACAGCCAGAAATAGATTAATGCTCAGGAACTGAGTATATAACTGGGGTGCCTGTTGTGTACATTTTCTCATTTAAAATAATGTTTAAATATATATTGATTTTTAATATAATTATATGTACATTAATAAAGACACAGCAAACTGAGTATGTCAAAATAAGCTGCTTTGGTCTTCAACTTATACCATCAGAAGAAAGCAACAGAGTTGAGTTAACTTATTCAAATCACTTAGAATCACTTAAGAATATCATTATATATCTGCAAAAGGGAAAATACAGTTGAAGTTCCTATCAGAGAATGTTACTCAGGGAGAAAATAAAATATAGTTCATGAATTGTTATTTTTTAAATGGAACAAGTCTACTTCAGAAGGAAAATTGGGCATTTTCATGATGACCTGGACAGAAGTAGAGATGGTAAAAGAGAAGCCTCTCCTCCAGGTAGATTGGGATTATGGCAATACCTTGAAAGACTACTCCAAATCTGAGTCCTACAAAGATACTTAAGTCCTACGTACATAACATATCGCTTGCAAAAGGCAAATTGGGCATGAAATGCCAATTATTTTACACCTGAGACACAAAAGCAAGACATATTACAAACAAGTGTATTTTGGGAGATTCTTTCAAAACAGTTAATCACTAACTTTGGCTCATAGTCTGTTGTATGAACTTCAGTACCAAACAAGAGGCAGTTGGAGTTACTGTCAACAACAGAAGCACTACATAAGAAAGTCAAAATTTTTAAAGAAAACCTCCTGTACATTTATATTGTAGGAATATGTCTTATAAACAAGGGAGAAAATGTCACAAAAACTCAAGGTATTATTCTTGGAAATATTCACATTCGCATTGTCTTTTATTTTATTTTATTTATTTATTTTTTTATTTTTTGGTCTCCAAAATATCTCATGCCCTTTACTGAAATTAACACACAGAAATTATACTCCTCTGAATTCCCTTGAATTTGGTCTGTAATGGGGATACGACTCCAATTTCAATCCAAGTACATTTGAAAGGGAGGGTTTTATTAGTTAATCCAAATAGGCTTAATACTCTCTCAATTTAGTTCCCCCAGAACCAGACTCTGACATAAGGAGTTGAGTGCAAGTAGAATATTTGGAACATGATCCCAAGAAAACTAGTAAGGGTAGGAGGAAGGGAAACAAGAAAAGAGACAAGAGGCACCTGGGTTGGTTAATCATCTGACTTGATTTTGACTCAGAACATGATCACAGGGTCATGAGATGGAGCCCTATGAAAGGCTCCCCACTGAGCATGGAGCCTGCTTAAGATTCTCTCTCTCCCACTCCCGCTGCTCCTCCCTCACCCTCAAAAAAGAGAAACAAAAGAGATAGAAGTCAGTAAGGTGTGCATTTCACAGAGATAATCACTGTGGACAACTGAGAATGCTCCTAGTGGCCTGTGGGAACTAGTCTGGAAACACACCTCAGATTTATCACAAATGAGGGGCCTCAGGGGTCGGATACTATCTGCTAACTCCTCCGTGTGCCTGTGGAAAGCTGCTTCTGTGGACATTAAATCTCCAGTTTGCCCTGTGGCTGGGCCACCCATCCTCCAGGGACCAGAAGAAGGGCTCTCCAGAGAGAGCACAAAGCACTTGCATAAGCAGCTTTGGGAGCTTATAGAGGTAACTACTGCGAGGATGTGTGGAGGGTACCCACAGCACTCATGATGGCACTCAGCATTGCTCAAGCATTAACAAATCAGAGAGCCCTGAATGAAAGAGATGTTAAAACAGCTAGGGATCGAGTCCTTTCTACAGGTATTTCTGATACCTCATACCTATTACAGGTCTCTGTGCTGTAAGCACTGAAGTTCTTCCAGGAAGGGAGAAAAGGAAAACCCATAAATGTGTTGTTGGCGTTCCCAGCTGAGCGTGCCTAAAATTAAACAGTTGTGTGTTAGGAAATGAGAAAAGAGGGTGGAAAGGTAGTGACTTGTGATACCAAGGGCAGTCCTTGGCCCCAGAGACTCAGGCCGTGGCTCAGTGTCTCATGGGAAGAAAATGAAGAATACTGGGAGACAATAAATAGAAGAATTCCTATTTGCTGCTTATATGAGAAACTGGGCCACTGTGAGAACAGGAGCCTTCTTGGTCTTTCTGGCAAAAGCACAGTGTGATCCTGAGGCTGTGAGGACAGCTAAAACCCAGCCCCACTGAGATAAGTCTGAGATCTGAGAGCTAGGACGCAGCCCAAGCTGTGTACAAGCATCAGTGATTTTTGTTGTTGTTGTTGGGAGGGAAAGTACCAGCCTCTATGGCCTTGATCAAGGTATCCCAAACAGCTTCATAGGTGGCATAACTCCAAGGGAGGTGTGAGAAATGTTCATGGACACCTGAAATACTGTCAACAGCCCTTGGAAATAGAGAGGTAGTGAGGTTACACTGGAGCTGGATAGAGAAATGGACAGGGTGTCAGTGATGGAGTGAGGAGTGGGCAAGGCTTGGTATTGGTTGAAGATTGTACTGGGACTTCCAGATGGACCATGGTTGGAGGGAAGTTCATGGATGAGAAAATCAGGACATGAGTGAGGGACCCAGCAGGGCTCTGGAATGGATATGGAACAAGGATTTATTTCTTCAACAAATCCTGATTGAGCTTTTAGTACTTGTCCGGCACTATTCCATGTACTGGAGATACATTGCACAAGATAGAAAGTTCCTATTCTAATGTGGAGTTTAGAGTTTAACACACGGTGGTGTTATGTATGCATGATACTAGATAGTTTTTCTACCTTTTTTAAAACATCTTTTTATTATCGAACAATAATTATCTTTTAAATTTATTCTCTTCAGATCAGGAAATGTGGATATGGCAGATAAAAGTGTCCCAAGATGAAAACAGCCGTGTCAAAATTTATTATGCACAATGTCTTGAATCGTCTAAGCTATTTTCAATAATTTTATTCTTCTTGCAAATGATTGGCTAAGGCAATGGTGTGTGATATAACACTGGCCAATGAGACTTTAAGGGATATCTGCTAGGGAGCTTCTGAAAAAAAAAATTATCCTCCTGGACAAAAAGACATTAAAGGAGAAACTACCTCTTATCTGTCTCTCTTCATGGTTGTATGAGGATGTAGCATCTAAGACCACAGAGACCATTTTGTTTCCTTGAGGAAACCAACCAGGGGGAAGTGTCAACCAACTGAAGATGGGTGAGTGGACAGATAGAATTTCTGGGACCCTGATTTAATAAATCCTGGAAATGGCTGCTTCCAGTGCTCCTGTTTTCGAGCGTATAAATTCTTCTCATTATTGATTCCACTTTTAATAGCATACTCTGTTACTTGCAGCCAAAAGCATGCTCTCTGATGGATGCATCAAGTTTACCAAAGCATCAATCATGAATACTATTTAAACATCGGTACCAAATGTTCAAAATTGTCTGGGTTACATCGCTGACAACAAAAGTATTGTTTCTTGGCCTAAAGTGAATATGCGTATTTCAAAGCATTCCCTAGACTGAATCCACCTACTTTGTTCTCATTCCTCTTGAAATAAACCCCTTACTATTTGCTCTATACAGCTAAAACGTATACCTTGGATATACTAAATATACCAAATGATATTCTTTTATTAATGCAGAAGAATAAAAGTAACTCAAACCCAGATATTATAGTAAATAGTTATTAGAAGTCCTTAGGAATTCCTGAGGATTTGGCCCCTTGCAGTGATTTGCTCAGCATCCAGGACACTTTATTCTCCATCATACACTTTTAAGGTACGAGAACACCTTTTACATGGATCTGCCATGCCGCTCCTTCAGCACCACTTCCTCTGAATGGTTAGCCACTTACTCCATGAAAAAAATTATCTGCCAAAGTCACTTAATGTAGGCAGCATCATGAGACAGTAAGAAAACTTCCAATTATACTCTGACCTAACCTCTCTTACAATGTCTTTATATTCCCATAAATCAAAGCAGGTAAACTCTTAACATTGCTTTTGAAAAGTTACATTAAAAAATAAGGAAAGAAAAAAAGAGAGAAATAACCAGTTTTTCCTCACAGTCAGATTTTACTGTTACGTTGTGAAGACCTTTCAAGATTTTTCCAATATAAACTATGTCAGGAGAAATCTCAAAATATATCATATGATCTGAATTGTGGATGACAAATGGCCTGGGTTTCCCATCATTCCAATGTTGTCAATTTGGCCTTCCTCCTCATTGACTCAGGACAGACAGTGGGACTCCAGACTCAGGCCTGCATTAAGTATCACATCCAGTAAATGAATTTATTTCTTTTACCAATATCATTGCATCAGGGAGACTTGGGGGGAACACTGGCTTGGGAGAACCTTCCTGGTAGCTGCAGATAGTTCTATTTCCTTCCTGTAGTCCCAATAAAGATGAAGGGAAAAAAGAAAAGAGAAGCAGCACGATGAAGATAGAAAGGGTACAACTTCATCTCAGTTTTGTGATTCCCATCCACGTTTCACACAAATTCACCACAAGATGAAAACCAACACTTGCTCAAAGAGTGGGACAGTGTGGAGCCACGGAGTCTTCAGCCTCCACCTGCATGCCTTTTTCAGAACCACAGAGTTCAGGGGCAATACGAAGGGAGGTGTCTCTAATACTAGCTGCCAACCCCCCTGATGCAATTTATTCTCTTCCCGAAAGCTTCCTTCCTCAGATGTGGCAATCACACCTCCTCACCTTCCTCCTCCAAGAGCTTTGTTAACTTTCCTGATTTGTTTTCCCCTGCTTAAATAATCCAAAACCTGCTACCGCCTAGTACCTCACCGAAGAACAGATGCAGTTGGGTGCACCTGGGGACAGCTGCGGTCTGGACTCCGGGCCCCCATCAATTATCACCCCCCTTACACTCACCCTCCCCTCCGTCACGTCGCCACCTGTGCTTCATGTGTTCCTGAGATTCCTTGGGAAAAAATGCAATGAGTGGCATTCGGGAGTCTCTCTGATTCCCATATAGTGTGTAGTTTTCCCTTCTATTCCTCTTTATCAACGTGTTAATTGTAAATGCAGCTACAAAGAAATGCCTCCAGAAAGCACAGACTTCAAGCTCAACCCAGACAAAGGTGTAGCGGCTGCCAGAACTCAAATACTATCTCGGCTTTCAGTCTGAGGCATGGCTTTGAAATTACTGCAGGCTCACAATTCCCCTTGTCTTCAAGGACAGACCTGGGCCCAAGCAGGCGGCACCCACTGTGAGTCTGAGGGCCACCGGCAGTGTGAGGGTTTTCACTATATTACAATTATTAAAACACCTGTGCTAAATAACCTGATCCAGTCTGAAGTGTTCCTGAATCTCCCAAATCACTCATTTCTTAACTAGGCTGGCTCATTGATTGCATTTAGGTCGGCACTAGAAAATCGAGATAAAGCCAGGTTCAAAATCTCTTGAAGTCCTTTCTCACCTGCACTCCAAGGTATGATACCTCTGCGTTGAAACTTCTCATTCTCTTAATCTCCAGCAATCCTGATGAAAACCAACCCAGATTGAAATGGCACTCAAAAGGCAGCCAGGGGCAGCCTGAAGAAACTAGCTCAGGGAGGAAAGGGTGCCATTCATTTAGAATAAGAGTGGAGTGGAAGGAGTCTTTCCTACTAACATGAGATGATTTGGTGAAAGGTAATTCAGGGGTGAACTGTGCAGAAATGACAGAGATGCAGTTTTAAGTGAATGAATTCCCTCCTGCTTCTCAAGATGTACCCAGTGTCCGTGTCATATGCTTAGTCTATTTTAAAGCAGCTGGTCACTTACATCGAAAATCACACAGATGGATGAAAAGTTCTCACAGGATTAAGAAATGTCTTTAAAATAATCATGGCCACATGGGCTCTGTGGCCATCAGCAAAGCTAGGACTTTGGCCTCTTTGCCCATAAGCCCACAGCCTCCTACCGTTCAACTAGACTTCTGGCCCTAGCAGTGTTTTTGCTTCCTTCACAGGCAATTTCTTCCTTGGCCAGTGTTTCTTTCCTAAACAGTAGGGCTCAATTCAGGTATTGGCAAGTCTTACAGGAGCTGATAGAAAGAAGCCATAGGCAAATTCTAAGAAAATTCAATTCTTATCTAATCTCAGAAATACAGAATGGAAAGACCCTGGGTTCCTCTCATTCCAGGGTTATGCAGGAACTCTGGTATGGTTCTGAGACCAGCTTGTAGCTGTGCCCACACTTGAAGTTCTCAGGCACCTCTAGATTTTTCATCAAACTAGACCAAGCCAGATTAAGTCCACTAACTCATCACCATACCAACATAACCTAGGAAGATACAAGTGGATGTCACTAATGCTTTGAAAATTTCTCTTGCAACCTCTAACATTTCATCAGTATTTACTATATTCTAGGAACTACGCTAAGGTAGTGTATATAATATATCTTATACATTCCTTCCAGCAAGCTGGTATGGAAGGCACTCTTGGTTTCCCCATTTTATAACTGAAGAAGCTGAAATATAAGGTGTGTAAGTAACTTGCCCAAGGTCACAGAGCTAATAAATACTGGAACTAGAAATGGACCCACACATCCTAGTTCCAAAACCTATATCTTAACCACTACACAGTATATCCAAAAGAAAAATAGTCACAATGCACACACTTACACCCAAAACTCATTTAACCTCATAAATGATATGAGAAATGTAGAGGTAACAGTAAGATATCCTTTTCTTTTTCAAACTGGAAAATATTTATAATGATGACATCTGGTCAAGGGTGGGGCAGGTAAGGAAAGGGCTGTCACTGTTGCTGGGGATGCAAATAGGTACTAATTACCTAGAAGGTAAGTTGGCAATAATGTTCAATGGGTGGGGATTTTACTACTATTACAATTGGCAAATTTATTCCCAAGTCTTTATCCTAAGGAAATCATTTAGACAAGTATGAAAAGATGAACACACAGTGATTTCTCATAACATCAATGGCAATAAAATGGGAAATAGCCACAGCGTCCAATCACAGGGAGTTGGGTACACAAGCTGTGGTATATCCATATATTGGAATGCTGGCAGTTATTCAAACTTGTGATTTCAATGTGTATTAAAGGATATGGAAATATGATTAAAGTATACTATAGAATAAAAAGATAAAAACCCGTAGGCATAATATAATCTCATTTTGGAAAAAATCAACAGACCCACTGGGACCTCTGATGAAAAGGCATTTCTTATTCCCATTATTTAAATGCTGAATCTGTGGCTAGTGTAATTGTGTGCAAGTGTCTTTTACTTATTTTTCATTGTCCCTGGATCAATAATGTATTATTTGTGTAATCAAATATTTTGAAAAGCTATTGATAACTGTGATAACAGGATTAAATTGATTTTATAGATCAGTATATCTCAACCAGATTGTATAGGCAAATGTGATATCCCTTATGGAAGGTCAGCATTTTCTTATTACAAGCAAACTGAACTAAAATTAGCAAAAACTTTTGAATTTAAATCATCCCTTTAATTGGGTTCCAACATGCTGTTGTGAGTAGAGGTGGATGGGAGGGGGCGGGATTGCCATTAACCTGGAGAATTGCATGCAATCCACAGCTCATATTATCCATATCCAGTGGGCAACCATCTCCACTCTACAAATTGATAGAGTTGGGGGATGATGCATAGTGACAATACCTGGCCTTGGTAAGGGTGGGATCAAAGTCTAGTTAATGTCTGCATGTGAATGACTGTTCATCATGTGACCTCTGCAGGAAAAAAAAAAAAAAGGTTGAGAACAAAAGCCACAGAGGACTCACACTATTCCCAAACTCAAATGTTCAAAGTCCAATACTGCAAAATGCTTCATATGTACATGCCAAACTACTTCAATCCTTAACACTTCAAGCTACACACAAGTTAGAGGGTTCCGAATGTAAATCTTTCCTCCCTTTTGCCTCTTTCTTCATCCACTCTATGAGGATCTCCCGAGATGAGACCACAATGCTCCCAGGGCCAAGGATGTGGGTCCAAGCTTTTGGAGTGTCAACTAATGTGGCTCTGTTCCGTGTACACATGTCGAACTCCTGCCATTCTTCTCAAAACATATGCACAATTTGGCCAAAGGAGCCCAAAAGAAATTACGTAGCTGAATCTCTTGCCAATGTGGCAAAAATCAAAGCACATGCTCTATGAAAGATAGGTCGTTGACACTTTTTGAACTGTAGAAACAAGCGTTATGTAGTGTTAAATCATCCCACAACCGGCACACTTTTGCTATTTGTTTATCACTTCATCCAACAAATATGTTAACTGATAGTCAAAGGCACACTCTTTGACAAGAACAAATATGCTGAAGATATGAGAGCCCAAATGAATAATTGTTTCCACCACTTACAATAGGATTAAGGATTTATCAGATAAGGAAAATACTACAACTCAATTGGGAGCATGGGCGACAGTTCAAATATAAAATATTTGGAATACGTGTCCATACTTGATAAACATTGCAATCTATTTCCATGCTATTTTATCAATTTTGTCTCTATAGAAATCTCAAGCTTCTGTTTTTAAACACTATGCAGATATAAATATTTACATTTTTTGTGATAAATAACTGTACATGTACGTGTGTATGGTGTGTGTATTTGGTTGTATATACGTATTACATATCATGCATATCATAATGTGCTATAATTCACACCAAAGTTAAGCATGAAGTGATTTTGCATACCAAACCATATTTTATCACTTCTATAAAAATATTTAGTGAGCACTTTTTATGTGCAAGGTTTTGTGCTAAGTGCTAGCAAGGGACACAAAAATGAATAATAAATTCAATATGCATGCTCTCAAGGATATTATAATTTGTCAGGTAGTAGGAAAGATGAGTAAACAAACAACTATTAGGTAAACTTACCCAAGTGACAATGATAGAGATGTAAGAAAGTGTCCTGGGCATTTCAAAAATTGTATATAGACACAGATATAAAGGTGAGTGTAGACCAGCATTGTCAAATGTTTTCCATAAAGAGCCAGGGAGTAAGCAAATTAGGCTTTGTGGGCTATACAGTCAATGTCATCACTACTGGACTCTGCCATTATAGGCAAGAGAATCCATAGACAATATGTCAATCAATAGGCCTGGCTGCCTTCCCATAAGACTTTACATATGGACATCGGGATTTGAATTTCATATAACTTTAACGTACTGCAGTATATTATTTTTCTCTTTCTTGCTCTTTCCAACCATTTAAAAGCGTAGCAACCATCCTCAGCTCATAAGCAGTACAAAAACAGGAAGAAGGCTAGATTTGGCCTAAAGGCCAGGGTTTGCTGACTCCTGATATAGATAAATATGGCCTCCCTAAAGAGCTCGAGATCACAAGCAACTGGGGTGTAAAAACAAAGAAATTGGGGGGAAAAGCTTCATCAAGCAAAGGGCTGTGATGGGTATTGTGAAGACGCGAACTGTTTGGAAGAAATGGCAGTAGGGTGGGAAAGGCACAGAATGGGAGAGGGAAAGTAACCTGCAGTCACTAGAGCACCAGGTGAAGGAGTTTGCCTAGGCCCTCCATAACCAGAGAAATATTTTAAATAGGGACAAAATGATTGCAGCTGCTACTCAGGGGAAGGTGGGAGGTTTGGTGAGAAAAGGGATCACTCAGTCATCCAGCAGAGTGATCATAAAGGCTTGACTTTTCAAAGTAGCCATGGGACCAAGAAGGGGAGAAGGGATTCAGGGCATGATGATAAAGCCAGAAAACCTTGGTCTGGGATGTCTATATGCCTAAGATAAGGGAAGGAAGAAAGCTGACTTCATGGTCACAGTCTGGGGGAGGTGGACAAGCTGATATTGTGAATAGCGACAAAAGGAACAGAAGGACTAGTTTCAGGGAGATTTCAGGAAGGATGATGAAGCTCAAGGTGTGTGAGGCAGGAGGTGCAAGCACACAGAGGAGTCAATATTCCACTGGTTCTGAAAATGTTTTCCATTGACAGCCTATCTTCTCTAAGCTGCAGGCCATTGCTATCATATCGTGAATAGCTGCAATGATTTCAAAGCAGTGTAGATAGAACATTACCTACCAGTAAGATGTTTTGGATGCTAGCAAAATCTGGGCTCAGATGATTGTCATTTATCTTATATGCCTTGGCAGAGAACAGGTTAAGAACCATCGCTACCAACAACTTCCAAACACGAAAGTTTAATGTCTCATGTTAGCCAAAACACCTAAATAACCAAATGCTGAACTTTGCTCCCACCCTACAGGTATCTATCTGCCTGTTAACTTTAAGTTTGGACCTCAGAAGGAATTTTAGACTTCAGATGTAGTTTGGGAATTGTCAGCATAGAGAGCCAAGGCCATTCAATAGAATGTTGTACAATAAGGAAATTGTTCTATATCTGTGCTGTCCAATATGGCAGACACGAACCCATGTGGTTACTGAATAATTGAAATGTGGCTAGTGTGACTGAGGAACTGAATTTTAAATTTATTTCACTTAAATTCACAGCACCTCCAGAAACCAATATTGCACTGTATGTTAACTAAGCAAAATTTAAATTAAAAAATATATATGTATAATAAAATAAAAACAAAAATAAGTTTAAGGAACCGTATGTGGTGGACAGTGCAGATATAGAGACAATTAGAGCTGAGGAAGTGAGTGAAATAATCAAGTAGATGATAGGAACAGCGTATCCAGAATCCCAGAAAGAAGGGACATTTTAAGATGGGTGGGGGGTAGAATGTGGGTAGAGATTAGCTGAAGGAAAGCCAAAGAGGAAAACTGAGGAGGGAAGAGTGGTCAACCGTTTCAGCAGAGGAGGACAGGTAACAGACGTGAGGAAACACAAATACAAAGACATCTCCATGGATGGTGGATATTAGGTGACCTAATCCTTGGGGACCTCTGATTCCTACAGGAGCATGAGGGAGGCAGAATCAGACTGCAGCAGGTTTGGGAATTAACTGGTGACTAAAATTAAAATAATAACAGTAATGGGACACCTGGGTGGTTCAGCGGTTGAGTGTCTGTCTTTGGCTTGGGGCATGTTCCTGGGGTCCTGGGATTGAGTCCTGCATTGGGCTCCGTGTAAGGAGCCTGCTTTTCCCTCTACCTATGTCTCTGCCTTTCATGAATAAATAAGTAAAATCTTTAAGAAAATAAAATAAAATAATAACAGTAATAACAGCAACAAGTACGGCATCATGCACCAGAACTACTTCAGAAAGAAAATAAATAAAAGACATCTTTTTCAAAATCATGTGTGGCTTAACTCAGAGTTATTGGAGAGAGCAGACTGGGAAGGACATTGAAATGACTGTATTCCCTGACTTCTAGGATGTCTTCAATTAAGGTGCACCATCAATATAATAACAGCTTTCTTTGGAGGGGGAAGCGGGAGCCACCACTTAACATACACGCACCAATTCTAATAGCCAGGCTTTCTAAACTCAAAGGAATAGAGTATATAGTACACAAAGGTAAAAGACGTAATGGTTTTTTTCATTGTAGAAGGAAACCTTAGCCTTGTGATTCCAATCAGTACTGTCACAGATTCTCAGAGAATTCTGGCTAAGCATTCTTGTGCAAATGGGAACTAGAGGGGGAAAAGAGAAGGTTGCCCTGGCAGGTAAGAACATTAGGAGAAAGAACAGAGTATGAGGAGGGGGTAGGTTGACTTACATTCTAGAGAGAACAGAGACATGGCCGGACGCCTGGGTGGATCAGTGGTTGAGCATCTGCCTTCCACTCAGGGTGTGATTCTGGGGCTTGGGATCAAGTTCCTGCTTCTCCCTCTGCCTATGCTTCTGCCCCTCTCTCTGTGTCTCTCATGAATAAATAAATAAAATCTAAAAAAAAAAAAAAAAAAAAAGAATGGAGACATGGCATTGCTCTGCCATCACTGGCCTCGGTTACAGAAATGGGACCAGCAAAGGAATCAAACTCTGAGCACAAGTGCTTGTGAAAGAGCACATATGCTTCGGTTAGCTCCAGGTTCAGGTAAGGCCACTCTTGAGTTCTGGTGCCAAACAAAGGGTCTTCATCTGAGGCTCTACCAGCAGCACCAGGCAGTCAGAGGAGACACAAGCCACTCTCATCTCTCCATCCCCCACTCCTGCCATTTCTGGGCTTCTGGCTAAAAAAAAGGGGAACTTTCCCTTTTCTTTCCTTGGGGCAATTTACATGACCTTTGCATCCAGCTCATATCTTTAGGCTCTATATATATGCACGTTGAGAAATACTTTCATTAAAGAACATAAAGTCATGGAACTAGAAAAGACATCAAAAGGCCAGTCCTAATCAGCGATTTGTCTTCAGACAGGTATTTGTTTACCCTGCCCCCAAAAGACGATTATTTATTTCCTTCTTGCAGATCCCTAGGGACCAAGATGCTCTGCGCTCTGCCTTGTTTGTTTGTTCCAGTATTTTATCCAGATGTTGCTCATCCAGAACAGAGACCTGTATATTCATCGCAAAATGCACCAACGTCCATGCTGGAGTCTTTGTTCAAATGCGTACTGTACTTGAATAAACACGTCTGGGTCACTAGGTTCCTCCCAACAAATGTTTTAACATCTTCTCATTTCTTTCTTCCATTTGTTCAATTCATTTCAAAAATAATAATCATTGTTCTTTGCCCTTTTGTCCAGTTTGTTACTCTGTCTTGTATTTTTTTTTAATTAGGGAAATTTAGTGCAACATGTTATGTCTCTGATTCTAAATGTCGACAGTAAAGCTCTCCAAACTCATGATTTCTGTGGCAAATATAACCCAGTCTCACTGCCGAGTCACAGAGGCACGAGCATTAACATTTTATGCTATATGACAAAATACTGCACTTTTGGAAAGGGCCGGAATTAATGTTACTATGACAACTCCAAATTTCTGACTTTTATGCATGTAAAATTTCAAGGATACAGTTGCATTATAACACAAGGTTGTTTATAAAATCTCGCCTGAGCACTAAGATATTTATTACAAGTCCTCACTGAGACCAATAGAAAGTGTCATACCCCCCCCCCACAGCAATACACATCAGTGAAATAGATGGTAGTGTATATGTGGTTGCAAAATATTATGAAATCGATTAAAATCTTATTTCTTTCATAGCTGCTATACTTATAAACACATACATACAGTATGCAGCACTGGATATAAATACAAATAAAACATAAAGAGAAAACATATAAAACCTCATAAATATACAGTATCCTGCCTTATCAATATTCATTTATGCATATCTCTGCACTCACGCATTAATAAAAGCACATATATTGGATTTGAATGTGTGAGGGATGGGTAGGGAAGCTGTAATCAAGATATTCAAGCTCTCCTCTTCATGGAGAAGTATTACATTATCTCTCTCAGCCTATTATGTTTTCTGAAATTTCCAAATGTATGTTTTGGCCTCTTCAACTTTAGTCTTTTGCATTTAAGTAATGAGAAAGTTAAGTGCAATAAATGGATCACTCAAGGGCATTACAAAGAATGTTTTGATCTATTTAGAGCCTTTAACTTCAGAGCAAAGGCCTGGTTTAGTGTGACCTTAGTGAATTCAAACTGTTTTGTTTCACTAACAAGTGAAGCATATATTTCAATAGAATTAATGTATGACTAGCTTCTCAAAGAGACTCCATTTCAGACTGGGGTGGGAAGGGAAGGGGGGGGATCTGATTTTGAAACTCCCTCAGACATTATTTTTAAGAAAGCATTTCAGTATAATGCCAATTGATGAAAATTTGAGAAGTATATGGTCTTGCAGCTCTATTCTATTTTTGTTCATGAGTAATCAGGGGTGCAAATATCATTTTCTTCAAGAACTCAAAGTGCCAGGACTCTTTTGTGAGAATTCTAGATTTTTCTCAACAAACTCCAACATGTTCCCCTTGGGATTCAGGGGACAGGGCCCTGCTCTCTATTCTTATTTGGTAAGTGTTAGTATTGAGGTCAAACCAAGCTCTGAGCTGAGATTCTTTCCTGTTTCCTGGGCCCTCACCTCCCTTAGATGTCTTCCTTGTCAATGGCTTCAGTCCTTCCTTCAGCAGCTATGAATAATGTGCCAACATCCTTACTAAAGGCCAATTGTTTTATGGAGCTGGGATGGATAATTAGTAAATTAATTCATTAAAGTTACCCTTCCATTATTGAACCAATCATCTGTATAAGCAAGATGTCCTTAGTTTATAAAAGACATTTGTGCCTATGAGTGAATAATTGTGAACCTGTTCTTTTTCCTTTCTTGACCGAGTTTAGAAAGACATTTTACAGGGAGTTCCTTTATGTCCTTGCTAAAACAGCTGACAAAATATAACAGAGGCCAGAGGCAGCCCAGGGCACGAGGAGCCACAGAGTTCAACACAAGACTTACAATCAAGCTTCAGAAACAGAGCCTTTGATTTAGTAATAGCTCACATTTATTGAGTTCTTGCAGAGACCAAGGTGTTATTTGAAGCACTCTACATTTACATGCTTTCATCCTCACAATAACCTCATAAGAGTGAAAGAACAGTTGAACAGAAGGCTAAATGACGTGCTCAAGTCATACAACCACAAGGTAGTAGAGTCACGATTTAAACCCGGGCAGCTGGGGTCTAGACGAAACTAAGCTGCTGCTGCTTCTTCTTCTTCTTCTTCTTCTTCTTCTTCTTCTTCTTCTTCTTCTTCTTCTTCTTCTTCTTCTTTTAAGATTTATTTATTTATTTGATTGAGAGAGAGAGAGCATAAATGGGAGAGGCAGAGAGAGAGGGAGAGAGAATCTCAAGCCAACTCCACCCTGAGTGTGGAGTCTGACACGGGGCTCAATCTCACGACTCTAAGATCACAAACTGAGCTTTAGAATTGGTCACTTAACTGCCACCTGGGCAGCCCTCGACTGCTTTACTTAACAAAAGTTTTTCAGACCTCTTGAGATCCAGTTTTAACGGCATAGAATTTGGGGCTTTCTTCAAGTGCCTCTATTACCATCCTCCATTTGAGGATGGGAGAGATCTTTCATAGACGTAACAGCTTCAAAGCACTTCCTCTCACTTTAAACAACTTTGCTTCTTACATGTCTGATATTTAAACTACATCATTGCCCTTTAGTCAGTGGGAGAAGAGAGAACCAAACTTAAGCTTTGATGGTGAGAGTTTCTCTTTATAATTGCATAGGCTTTTTTTCTTTGATTAAAGTACAATCTCTGATTGTGGAGAATTTGTAAAATACCAAAACAATCATTCTTAATAGTTATGCCATGTTAATGATCAATCCGGGTAATAATGCTATGGTGATTAGCATCTTAACATATTTTTTCTGTCTTTTCTATACACATTACCGTATTTTAGATAACACTGTATATAGCAATTACTAATAATACTTAATACCAGTGCATAATCACTAATATGCTAAGAACTATTCTAAGTTTCATATACATCTTGCTTATTTCATTTATGTCTAAGCCTCATGCCAGTAATATTATTTATTATCAGGTCAATGGCCTTATGGTATTTTATTATGTGTAATATCTACTGTGTTTACAATTAAAAACTTGTTTTTTCCTTTTTTTTTTTTACTATTATAGATAATACTGAAATGGACATCTTTATGTGTTTCAGATTATTGTAATATGGATAGGGTAGGTTGCTAGACATGGAATTAATAGGTCAATGAGCTGACCCTTTACAAGGCTCTTTCTGGTAGTTATTGCCAAATTGCTTCCTAGAATCTACTATATAATTCTTGCTGGAAGCCTGAAACATTTAGTGAGGCAACTGTTGTTTGGAGAGGTTAAGTTAAGGGATATGTCAACCCTTTTATCAAGTTAAATCATCAGAAAGTTCCATGTTTTAAAAAGAAGAAAAAAAGAAAGCTCCAAGTTTGGAACTCATTAATGGGATTTCTCAAAATGGTCTTCCCAAAGTCACATGTCAAGTGTATGGTTGTGACTTTCATTGAGAATAATTAGGACCTACTCCAGGTGAGCAAAATCCCTGTTTAAAGCATTGTCTGCAGTGTTAGTCATCATCCCTTAAACAGGAGCAAACAACTTTTGTCCTGTTTAACTGGCACACGTCCATTTTTTTCCATTTGAAAAAATATATAATTCCATTTGTACCTAGACAGTCAGGAAACCTAAAACTTAAGTAAATAACTTATAGTAGCCTACAAAATGAAATACATACTTTTCATGGGCAAAATATTCTGCCCACCATTGTCCCCGTGTAGTGTTCTAGTCACATCTCCTATTATTGCTATAAGCAAACTCTCTGTCCTTGACAATTTTAAGTCCTACTTTTTTTGATGACACTTCAGATGTCTTCAGCATCCTCATTGCATGCACAGTACCATTACCTGAACACCTTATTGGAGTCTTACATGTTACTCTATTTCCTTTACTTGCTTTTTATGTCCAACTTGGTGACTAGGTCAGAAGCCCAGAGAGTCTCTCTCATGTTTACATCCTATAGGAATTCTGAGAGGAGAGGGTCTCGTATCTTAGGTTTATTTAGTGACATGTATGGTGTCTGTTGTGCATTCACTGGGGAAGTACAGCGAGGTAAGAAGAGTCAATTATTACCCCCCTATAACCCATAAGAATTTGAAATCCCTTTACATCATAACAACCTCTAATAAAGGCATAGTCACTTAAGCTAGGAAGTCATTCTCCTGTACAATAGAAACATAAACTGCTAAACAGGTCCCGCTTTCATTGTTAGGACTACAGCTTAGTGTAAGATCTCTGCTCTAGAATTTACTGAGTGGTTAGCAAAAAACTAATGTTGACTCAGTACTTATCGTATGTACCTAACCTCTCTTTGAGAGAAGAGGACATTTTCTGAAAACCCCCTTTTAGTTTGGTTAGGGTTTAGAAATTTCTTTCTGTAACCCTGCATCAGAAACCTTTCTCAGCAGCACTACTTTGACTACTTTAAGTGCGTTTTGTAGAAACATCTCTGGAGAGTGCTTATGTTCTATGTAAAGCCATTATTTTTCAATATGGAAGCTCAACAAACTAGGTTGTATGCCTTTGTGTCTCCTAATCATTTCCTCTCAGGTTTCCAGAATTACTTAAGAAATATTCACTTTGTGAACCTCCTTTTGTAAAGTAATAGTTTGACCTGTATGCCTCAGTCAAAAGCAGAGTCATAAAATGTAGCTAAACAAGGCACTTGAGGAAAAAAAAAATCAGGGTCAATGTGCAAGTCAGCCTAGCAAAGGAATGAATTCACTGAGTGAAGTCACCAGGTAATGAGTAGGTTGGAGGCAATTGAATTTTCTCCTGGAGAAGTCTTAAACTCTTGGGAGGGTGAGGAAGGAAAACAGACTTGTTGATCCAAGAGACTCTTCAAGTCTCTCATGCCTTAAGTATGGAAGTGTCCAAAACTTGCCATTGAGATAAGAGAGGCATCTTCAAAACAGGCAGCAACAGCTTCCCCTAATGCCATAAAAAACCTGCAACAGAGAAAATGCAGAAACCTTCATTCAGATCCCAGAGACCGGGAAGTTGCTAATGGAACCATATATTCATCATATTGATTGGCCCATTGATTTTTCCCCCTTTTTCAGAGTCCATTCCTTGGTCCTGTGCCAGAGATGCTTTAAAGAGCTTAAACAAAACTTATACCAAATCTTGCCAGTGGCCCCCAGGGAAACTACCAACTAACTTTCTCTGTTGCTGCAAGTGCAGCTGCACAGGTGAATCCCCTCCAGAAGAAATTGTAGAGTTCTGGATCCAAAAAGCTTCTAAACCTATCTAGTCAAGAACCCCAACTGGGAAGGGAGGTAAGCAAAAGCCTAAGTGGTAAACTTGGATGGTTGGGCCAAGAGGATATGAAGAAAGATTTGCTAAGGTGCCCCTGAGCAAACAAAACCTAATACCCTAACACTTAGTACCTTAATACAAGTGGAAGAATTTTTATCTCAGCATCAAAAGTGTGAGTGGAGCATATTCATTCTCCCAGAACTAATAACAGAAATTCTGACATCAATTCCTTCATTTACTAGTGTCTAAACTCTACTGGGTTTAAGAATCATTCAGCAGATTCCTGGATCCACTTTTGGTGAGTCTGATTCAGTAGAGAATGGACTGTAACAAGCAGATTCCTTAGATAAAGGGGGTCTTTGGATCAAACTTGGAGAAATACTGCAAACAGGTTAACTGCAGAGGAGTAAATTGGATATCATTAAAAAGTTGAATGATTAATAGTGATCTCTTTATTGTTGTCCACTTATTCTACACACAGTAATTTAGGGAGCTCTGGCCAACCCTTGAGTAGCAGAGAAGCACAAAGATTGGTATTAATTAGAAAACTTTGGTTGTAAGTAGCATAGACTGACTTAAGTTAACTCAAGCAAATCAGTATGACTTTCTTATGAGGCTATAATGATATCCCATGAAGTCTGATGATCTGAGATACAGAACTAGAAATCCCTAATAGTCTGCTTCTCTCCTATCTGCTAGTTCTCTCTCTCCCTGCCCCCATATTCCTTCCCTGCCTCTCAGTTTTTAAGGCAAGAAATGGCTGCCTCAAAGCTCCCCAGTTAATACATGAGAGTTCTACATAGAGAGACTAAATTCCAGTTCTGAATTGGGTTGGTTTCTACCTATAATACGATTAATATGGATCCAAGGTCATCTAGTGGTCAGAGGCCACATGAAGGGTGAAGAGCAATGTTGAGTAGGGAGTGGTAACTAATTTAAAGTTTCAATGGTACTCTTTCTAGGCTTTTCTTCTATCTCAGTTCCTCTCAATCTGAAAAGAGATATTCACAACAAATCATGCAACATATAGCCTTACATAGTAAGGAAGCAATAATCCATAGATTGTTGTTTCTTAGAAGGAAAGTAAAATAGATAGACAAGATTTGGTCTTAGCACAGGGTCAACTCAAGGTATAATTGCCAAACAAATGGAAAGTATCTGATTCCTCTTATCTTCTCCTTCCAAGCCTCTACACTCCACCTATGTCTTCCTACTCACTCCATCCTCTTCAATCAGTAGAGTAGGTATTTGTACCTACTATGCATGGGTTAAATTGATCTGTCCTTTACCCCTCTAGAGCAAAAGATGACCACAATGAGACTAAAATCACCCATTTGGATGACAGGACATTAATTTCATTTACCCTGAAGGGATTTCCCTTTCCTGAGGCATTGGGCAAGTGAGTTATTCCTTGTGCTAGGATTTTGGTGACTCTCACATTTGAGCAATAAAGCAAATCAGAATGGACAGAGTATGATCAGGAGTCCTGATCTCAAAAGCAGATGTATTCTCAGATATATTTTTTGGCACTCCGTGACCTATTTGCCTGTATCAGGAGATTTTTCTGTTTTTAATATTTAAACAGGGTGAAAGAGTTCATTTCAGCCTCTGCGACGAGCAAACCCCATGGTACTCTTCCATAGGCTGAACAGAATTTTCTTTCTGAAAAAATTCATCCTCCAAAGGTTGAAGGTGGAATTGTGTGTGTTTGGGGTGGGAGTGGGTGAGGGGAGTTTGATCACAATTTAGCAAACCTTGACATTCTTTATAAACTCTATCATCTATTGCTTGAGGGGCTTTTCACTTACCCAGGTGTTCTCTACTGGCAGCTAGTTGGGGTGTGTGTGTGTGTGTGTTGTTTTTTAATCAAGCCAGACTTCTTCACTTGAAATTTTATAATTTATTTCTGGATTTAATGTGTGCACTTGAAGAAAGAATCTCCAATAAGCATCTGGTCTCTTGAGGCTAAAGGTGCTTACAAAGACTCCCATTAGAAATTTGAGCCAACTTCAAATTAGTCTCCCTTTGAGTCCAATGAGCACAATTTTGAGCTTTCAGCTTGGGTGTGGTTCTTCAAGCCTCTAAGATAGGATGAGCTGGTGCCAGTGAAATCTGTTAGGACAAGATGCAGCAATTTGTTCCCACGCCTTTTCTACCCTCTGGGCATTCACACTCAGAGGGGAGGTCACTCTACACTGAGCCACCTTGTGGCATGTGGGAAAACGACAGCCAAAGGCAAAAGTACTGGGTGACCCAAACATTTTTGGGACACTCTTCGGAGAGGGTGTGGTAGTGATCCTGTGGGACTTCTTAAGGGAACAAGCAATCGGGGAGCAGAGCTTTTTGGGGCTACTCCATGTGTCTTCTGTAATTTAACTCTCCTAGGAGTTGGTATTATTGGAGTGATTAAGAGACAAAGCTTGGGAGAGCCACAAAAATGAATCACATACTTACTCCACTAGCTACTGGTCATAGAACCTTAAAAAGTTATTCAGTCTGGTGTGAGCCTCTGAAAAATGAGAATGATAATGATATCTATCCCATACTTTTGTTGTGAGAATTAAACGAGATAATACATAATAAAAGGGGTTTGCATAGTGTCTAGTATAAGTCTCAAAACTTTTTAAGTGGATAACAAGGAAACACTTGCTATCGGACTTGTTTGGTAAATTCTCACTAGTGCTCCTTTGAAATTAGAGCCATACTTATCTTGCATGGACGAAGATTTGATGACAGAGTTGTCTTTTTAGAAAAGGAAAGGAATCTTTTTGAAAGTGCTGTTAAGTCAGTGTATTTGTTTTATGATTATTAGATTCAATTAGTCAGGTAGAAGCTACTTATAAGCTTCTGTGCATTTGCAAAGAGGATATCCACTGGATGTCAAGGTGGACTTTGAAAGCTCCCCTTTTCTCTCTGTCTTCATGCCATATTTTACCATATAAATTAGATATCTTGAAGTATTAGGAGATATTAGTCAGAGAAAACAGATCTACTGACAAGCTCCAGGAGCTTAATGTGATGTCTATTCAGATGAAAGTTGTTGGTGATGTTCATAGGACTATTCCAGATCACACAGATTGTGTTGAAAGCCCAGCTAACCCCAAACCAATGAATGAAAAGTTCTCCTGTTTCTTCTCTATCTTCTCCTTTTCTCTTTATATTTAGACAGCAAGTAACTCCTTTTTAAGTACTGATCTCTTAGATACATCTGAAAGCTTTGCCCAAACCACAGACCCTTTGCCTCTGCCAAAATACAACGGATAATCTGTTAAAAGGGGGGAAAAAAGTTAAGAAAAATACTATCCAAACCCCAAATACTTTTAATTTTGAGTGGTTCTTTTTTCTGCATAGTGTCTCACAAAGAAAAACATTTTCTAGAAATATGTAGAGGATGAAATCCCACATCAATAATGGAAGGCACCAGATACGCAGGGACATGCTTCTCATTCTATTTCTCAGGCTAATTCACCAAAAGAAGCTCTTGAAAGATAGCTTCAATGCACTGAAACTGGCACAGTCCAAGATAATGGGATAAAGCTATGATTTTCCTTATCCATTTGAAATACAATTGAGATGGCGTGGAAACTAGAGTCAAGGAATCAAAAGAATATCCAAGTGTAAGGACATTGATATTTTAAGTCTTAATGACAGAACTTATGTTCTTTGACCCTCTTCCATCATGTTATTCAGTATGAGGTATTAGGAGGAGGGGGAAGCTAGCTGGTTTTCCATCTCCACTAAGAAATTCAATATATTTTGTTGATTGTGTTTTATTTTGAGAGGTGCTACATGAGTAGGAATTATGTTTAATATCCTAGGAGCTTATCATTGTGCAGTACTTTACAGTTTGAAATCCCTTTTAAGTGGGTTGTTTGGTTTGATCTTCACCACAATAAAATATGTTCTACAGATCATTATTAAAATTCAAATTGGACAAATGAGGTTTCAAGAGATTAAGTGACTTGTTCAAGTCCACGCTACTAGTAAATATTCACTCTTAGTTAAGAAAATGGTGTGGTTGGGAGCTTAAATAGAACATCAAGAAAACTTATGGAACTTCCTTACTTTCAAATCTTTCAGAAAAAATATTTCTCCCTGAAATACCTATGTTTGCATACGTGGTAGTAACTAACGGTAAGGAAAGAGAACTGAGACCTCTCCTAAGTATTCTACTAACCCTGTAATTGGAGCAGCTTCTTTTTCTCTAAATGGAAGAGTAGTGATGATAATAATTAAGTTTAGGCTTCCTCACTTCCTTTCATCTGAGTTCTTCAGCCAGACAGGAAGGAACCACCCTCTCTACATGGTATGGATCTCTTTTCAAACTAGGTCCACCTTCATTAACTATCTAGACCTTGGTTTTAGGTAAAGGCAAACATCTTAAGGAAAACTCAGGAGTCTCCCCCCACCCCAAATT
Organism: Canis lupus dingo; assembly: GCF_003254725.2. Classification (NCBI taxonomy): domain Eukaryota; kingdom Metazoa; phylum Chordata; class Mammalia; order Carnivora; family Canidae; genus Canis; species Canis lupus. The sequence goes on from NC_064265.1 coordinate 24,476,334, forward strand.
GTGGTTAAGTCTGCTTTTTACATAGCAGGATGTCATAGATTTATAAAACTTTCTGAATTTTATTTGTTGGCAAATAACAAATAAAGTTGCCACCGACATAAAAATGGAGTTAAGGACCCATCAAAATCTCTAGTCAGCAACATCTGTGAGTTTAGTGGGAAGAGTCTGAAGGCAGAGCCTGAATAGAAATGTGAACACTCCTTCTCTCTGTCCCTGCCTCCTCTCAGCCTTCCACCTGCAATAGACTGTATTCATATCTCCCAGAGGAAATATGCTATTACTGATAATATGATCACTGAAACACTGGGAGTGGTTAGATCCAGAGCTCTGGCAGTGGGTTAATAAAAGGCCTAATGAAGAACAAAAAATCCTGCCAGTCGCTGTAAAAAAATATTGCCCCCGGGAAATTATAAATCAGACACCATGGTGTGCAGTTTAAAAATATATAGATACTGCATTGGCTCCCTGATAAATGAGGGAGTGGGCATACCGGTGACGAAACAAATATGTCACTGGATGCCCTTGAAGTTTCAGTCCACCTCAGCATGATGCAGTTAAATGCCTCAGCAGTGCAAAGCCAAAACCACATTTACTCAGCCTTGTCAGATCACGCTGCACTGGGCGGCAGAAACAGGATGCCTGGTCCACAAATTAGTTATAATTCCCAGAGCCTCGCTTGCTTTTCTCTTTTTATTTTTCTCTCTCTCTCTCTTTTTTATTTGTTTGTTTGCTTGATTCCACAGCATTAATCTCAATAGACTCCTAAATGCTGCTTCTAAATAGAGACCTGTATTTAGGATTTTCTTAATAAAGCCACATTGAGTTTGTCTGGAAAGAACCCAATGGAAAACAGTTTTATGGGCAGCTTCAAGGCAATTCCATCTGACCCATACAAGAACATATCAACAGCTTCACCCTGCCTTTTAGCTAAACTGTCAGTGATCCAGGAAAGAGGTTGACCTCTCCAACACTAGGAACACTCATACACCTTAAGTTATGAACATGTTGGCTGCCTGATAAATATTCACTGAGGGGCTGCAGTTCATCTTCTTGGCTTTGCTCCTTCACAGAGTCACTCTTGCCCAGGACCTCTCTCTTTAGCTCACTGTCCTCCAACAGGCCAGTTCTTCTCCAAGGGGTCAGCTTTTCACCTGGTTGCTTGTGAATTGTTGAATCCTCATTGGAAATAGGCATGTGTCCAGGGGACTTGGAGAAATGTGACAAAAACAGTGCAGCGAGGTCAAGACCAAGGAGAAACCCTTATTCCCACCCCCAATCCCCCACCATCTATAAAGGTTGCTTTACATTCTACCTGTTGGAGCTGGTGTCATTCAATGTTCCACTGAAAGAAATGGGGAGAGGCTGAGATGTTTCCGGAACTCCTTTCCATTTTTTAGGAATTCCAAAAAGGCAATTCCTGAAACTTAAGGAAGCTTACATCTCTCTTAGGGAAATTCAACAGCAAACCTCCAAAAATAGATTGTTCAGGGAGAAAGCTCTACTTATAATGAGCTTCTGGACCTTTATCCTGAATTCTCCTTACATCTTACTGGAGATCTTCAAAACATCAACATCAGTATATTACCCTGGTATCAGTGAGTTCTCTTGGTCCTGGATGTGGATTCATGTTTCTTTTCTTTACTGAGGTGAGATGAGAATATGTAAACCAAACTTTACCAATGGGTCAGGGATGAGAAAAATGAGAAAAGAGATAGTAAAAGGAATATACAATTTAGTATTCTGATTCACGCATTATAGCTTTATAAAGCTATCTGATGGAGCATTGATTTCCATATGCCAGAGAAAATTTCTGATGGAGTTTTCATGAGTGCACGGTGCAGCAAAATGCAAAAGAAAAAAATGCAGTGAGATTTTCATATTATATATTATATACATAGTAAATTACACTTATTTTATTTCTTCTCCCTCTTCTTATCCATAAATAGTCCTCTCTTTGAATAGATTACACTGGCTTTTTTGGTGTCCTTATTTGGTAAAATAAAAAGTTGGTCATCGTGTGCTGCTCTCCCACTTTCTAAATTTTACTAGTCCCCAATATCCAAAGACCTGGCACTCACCACAACAAACAGGTAACTTCCTACCTTGCTCCCAATCTGCCCCGACATGACAGAGGCTACCTTCCCCCATTATCGTGGAACCAGTCACCTCAAACATATCCAGAGAGCCTTAAGTAAATTACCCAAGACAAGAAGATTCCTCCCCAAATACAGGACTTCCCTTTTACTCCAACCTCAAAGCACCAAACTTCACATTTTTATTCCGAGGATGTTTCCCTTTATATTGAACTTTGAGAGAAAATTGGTTTCTGGAGGGTGCTGCGGTGCTGCTAAGAGGGCATCTATCACATGGAGACAGAAATAAGACGAGTGGCTCCCCAGTGTTTGCACTGCCACCCTCAAAACTAAGCCAAAGATCCCTTTCTCTTTCTTGTACACTTAACAATGGTATATATATATATATATATATATTTGTGCTATTATCAGAAGGAGCTTTGCAATGCTGCCAAATGTGTGGTCATCAGACTTATTTGTAGAATAAAGTCCTCGACAGAATCTAGTTATTTAGTCATTGTAGCTTACGGAATCCAACTTATAATTGGTGTTACTCAGTGCCAACTGAAGTACCCAACCAAGTTAGGTTAACTAATTCTTGAATCAGTAGGTTATGTGTATATAGCGCCTAGTCACATGCAAAAATAAACACTATGAAATGGCATGTTGTTTGTCCCTAATTACTAAGTATTAAAGAAATGACTTGTGCCCAGAGGAGGTCCTTAAGGGGCAAGTATGGAGCCACAGACCATTCTTTAAGAATCAGCACTTTAAGAATCCTAAGCTACAGATGAATAAGCCGTACTTTCCAGAATGTTGGCTTGATTCTTTCTGGGTTTGTTTTCTTGTGTTATTCCTGAGTTTTTGGTTAAGTTTTGTTGCTGTTGTTTGGTTTTTGTTTTTTTCACATGTTCCTGGTGCGCTGAGAGACCTTAAAGAAGAGCCTTGAGTCTACATGTATATAGGGACTACTCTGAGATAAAATAGGGCAACCGGGCTGGCTCAGCGGTTTAGCGCCGCCTTCAGTCCAGGGCGTGATCCTGGAGACCCGGAATGGAGTCCCACGTCGGGCTCCCTGCATGGAGCCTGCTTCTCCATCTGCCTGTGTCTCTGCCTCTCTCTCTCTCTCTGTGACTATCATAAATAAATAAAAATTTATTTTATTTATTTACACTCTGTGTGTGTGTGTGTCATGAATAAATAAATAAAATCTTAAAAAAATAAAATAGGAAGAACCTCAAGAACACATCTGAATTTGGAATTAGAGAAGAGAAGGGACAGAAGCCTCTGTGCCCATATGAGGTTTCTCAGGGAAAATTGCATCTCAGAAATAGAGAGAAAAGCCTATAGGCAAAACCACCTCTCTCTTACTTGGAGGCTCTTCATATTGGGCAGTTTTAGAGACCTGGGGTCCTATTTGACTAAAGATCCACTAAATGCTGTTAGGTAGTCAATAAAGATAAGGGCAGAAAATAAATCTGTGAAATTGGTCCATGAAGTTTGTTGGTGGTCTCTTTTTTTTTTTTTTTTTTTTTTGGTGGTCTTAACAAAAGTAATTGAAATGGAATGGCAGGGTGGAAGACATTCTGGAATCCGTTAAAAAGTGAATTTAATAAAAATGTGGTAGTAACATTTGCAGGCCAATCTCGGGAAGCTGAGCTATGGAAAAGTGTGGGGAATTGGGGTGGTAGCCTGAGGGTTTACAGGGTAAAGAAAATGTAAAGAGGGGAAATTATACAGCATATTTGTAAAAGGAGAAAGGTCATTTAGGAAGAGAAAGATTGATGATGAGAAAGGTGGGGGGCAAATGAACAAAGACCTTAATAAATTCAGAGAGAATGAGATTGAGAAGATGTATGGAAGTACCAACATTTGGATGGAGAAATGATTTTTACTTTATTTTAATAGTAAGAAAGAAGAGGCTAGGTGCTGTTGTAGGTCGCTTTGGATCACCAACTCTGACGATGGAAAAAATGACAAGAGTTCTCATCTTATGGTTTCTATTTTCGTAATGACTCTAGGTTATTAGCTGAAATGAAGGGGAAAGAAGAGAGAGCAGAAGAGATTTTTTAATGGTGCTTAATTTTTTTTTTTTAATGTAGAATGGTTGAGTAGTGTTGGGGAGCCTTTTGAGGTCTGATTTTTTTCCTCCTCAGCTATGTTCTACTTCTCCATGTGCAAATATGGAAAAGGCAAGAAAAGCAGAACGAAAGTTGGAATTTTACAAAGTTCATACAACAGAGGGAGAGAAGACAATGGAATCAAGAATATTTGCAAGGGAGAAATTACGATAATGGATCATGAAATCTCAGCTAGAATTGAAGGGAAGTAATAGCAGAAATGAGCTGAAGGATTATGAGTAAGCAATGGGATCAACAGATTGAATATCATGAAGTAGGAAGTACCAGAATAGTGGGAAGTTGTGGTCAGAGAAAGACATGTATACATTTGAGATATTAGAGTGGGTTGAGGGGAAAAGATCACTTCAAAGAGAAGGAAAGGAACTGAGAAGCCAAATTCCCTGGAATGATGAAAGGAGTGTCAAAGGAAATGAAGCTGCTGAGGTCAAAAATTAATGAAAGAAGAGAAGTGGCTAGGAAGAATTCTATCAGCAATGGTCACGAAAAGATGATGAGCAGAGTCTAGTCTTTCCGAGTCTAGAAAGGCAAAGCCTCAAAATATAGGGGTTCTGTAGGAGAGAGGGGAATATTGGTCTAGCAGCAAGCAATATGGTGCAGAGGACGATAATTATGTCTCCTTCTAGTCCTGGCAAAGGGGAAAAAGGCCTCTCTAAAAGGAAGGGCTGCTGAGTAGAGAGGTCTTCAGAGGACAGTCAGACTTCAGTCCAAGTCATAGAGTAGACATTTATCAGAGAATTTGACTCTCAAGGGCTGTTTACCTCCCAAGGGGAGAATGTCAGAATTGGGAAATGAGGGGAGAGTGGAAGGCTAAGCCAGTTGTCCAGATGAGAGTTCAAAGACTAGGGAATGAGAAGAGGACAAGCAGAACTGTGAGGCTTGATGGAATTGTTCCCAGGTACTGCTTTTTCTGAAAACATCACCACAATTAGAAGCATTGTTGAGTGTCCATGATGTCCGGGGTCTGCATTTTACATGCATTAGCTCATTTAAACTGCAGACAATTTATGAGAGTGTGGCCTCATTTCCCATTTTACAAAGGATGAAATTAGGATTTAGGTCATGTAACTTGCCTGAAAATATACAGCTTTTGAACAACAGAACTTAACCACTCGTCTACATGGCCTATCATTTAGTAACAGGTGTGGAACTGAAGGAACTGATCATTGTCCGAAGTTTCATAAATCAAGCCACAGCTGTAATTCACTAAGGGAGTTCAATATTTCTGGGCATACTATTATGAATTCTTTGTCAATGCAAAAATAACTCCTCCCAGATGGAGAAATCCATTTGGCCAATCCCAATCCTCTTGAGGCAAGATTAATTTTTATTAAAAGGTATAGTTACATAGTACTTTAGATCAAAAATGATCAAAACATTTTACAGACAACAAGATGTCTCTCTGATTTAAAAAAAGAAAAAAAAATGACCCAATAAGGTCAGTGGCAAAAGCAAGAATTCCACCAAGGCATTATGACACTACTCACTATAAAGCACTGCAATTCCTTACTCATTAGCAAAGCTTTATTTTCCACGGGATGTATTTCAAATGAGGATATGCTATAAGTAGAAAACAATACATACGGGTTCATTAGTCTTGCTCTTTTAAAGATAAATGCTGTATGTGGGATAAATGCTGTGAGCAAGAAATTATAAGCAGGTTCCCATATGCTAGATATCTATTTCCACAGCTCCTATCATCATGGTTTCTGGGCACTTTGACAGATAGATGAGGCTAATTCAGGCAACGCAGTACATTCAGAAGAGTAGGTGAAAATCCTCTTTCTCCTTAGCTCCCTGCCTCGAAAAACAATAATTCATTGGAAAGTAAAAGGAAGAAAAGACTTTCTGGAATGGAAGGAAACCTACGGGAAAAGCCATGCAGGAGGGGCAAGTTTTAATCTTTTGGTTATAAGTAATAATGGTAACTGTATGACCCTTTGACCAAGGTATTTGGAAATCTATTCTAAGTCAATGACCCTAAGTGGAGAAAATGTTGTATGCTAATCATCATAGCATCAGATAGGGAAAAACTTCAAAAGCATCTAAGAAAGAGTTTTTCAAAAGTAGGTAGTATTTTAAAATAATTTATGGTGTATGTTTACCTGAATATCATGTAAATGTCTAAATCATATTTATAAAAACCATAAAATTATTTGGGAAAATTCTTATAATGTTAAATGGCAGAAGTGGTAATACATTAAATGTAATATGTGAAACGTTAAATAATTTAAGAGAGTGATTATAGCTGTGAAAAAGAAAAATACAAAGCATAGGGAAAAGATTGGGTTTAGGTGTTGAGACAAGCAGTAATTTCTTTTTGTTCTTTTAATTTCCTGTATTTTTCAAATTTCTATTGAGAAAAAAATGTCCCATTTTGAAATACAAATGATAATGCCATGATCTGGAGGTCTGAGAGCTGAAAATTCTACCAATAATTATCACATGTTCGAAAATCACTCAGTATGGGTTTCCAATAAGTATACCATTACTAGCTAAACCTGTATTTTAATCAGATTTTCCTGATTTTACATATCTTACAGTACATTAAAGTGTGAACAATTAAAGGATTTTGATAAGCACACCCACCCATATAAACTCCACTATCAAGATACGGCCCATGTCCATTATTCCAAAAAGTTTCCTTATGCCCGTTCCCAGCCAAATCCTCCCATACTTCCAAGAATAGGCAACCATCGATCTGTTTTTTGTCATAATCAACTGCTTGTTCCTGTTTCAGAATTTCATACGCATGCAATCATACAGTTTGCACTCATTTAGGTCTGTCTCCTTTTGTTCAGCATAATAATTAAAGATTAATCCATGTTGCTACATGAATCATAGTTTATTTCCTTTTTATTTCATTAAATATATATATATAGTATATAGTACATATCATATAGTATACAATGTGTGTGTATATATATATATATAGAGAGAGAGAGAGAGAATATATATAGACCAACTTTGTTCTATATATATCTATATCTATCTATCTATATACATACTTTCATCCTTTCACCTGTTGGTAGCCATTTGAATTGTTTCCATTAAGGGATATTATGGATAAAGATGTTGTAAACATTTCTGTTCAAGACTTCCTATGAGCATGCTTTCATTTCTCTTGGCTAAATACCTACCAGAGGAATTCCTAGGTTATATGGTTAAGTGTGTGTTTAACTTTCACAAAGTTAAACCACTTTCCACGTGGTTTTCCAAAGTGGTTTTAACCACAAAGGTTCTAAGAGAAAAAGAGAAAACCTTAGAAGAGACAAAAAATTCTTAGATAGAACACAAAAAGCACAAACCATAAAATAAAAATTTATATATATATATATATGATTTCATCAAAGTTAAAAATTACTGTTTTTCTGAAGGCAGCATTCAGGAAACGAAAAGGCAAGCAACAGACTGGGAGAAAATATTTACAATATATATATATGTGAAAAAGGACTTGCATCTGAATACATAAATAACTTTTACAACTCAATGATAAGAACTCAAACACCCAATAAAAACATGGGCAAAAGATTTGAACAGACATTTCTACAAAGAAGATAAACAGATGGCAAAAAAAAAGCACATGAATAAATGTTCAATATCATTAGTCATCAGGGAAATGCAAATTAAAACCATGATGAGATGCCATTACACTTCCACCAGAATGTCTAAAATTGCAAAGATTGACAATACCAAATGTTGGTGAGGCCGTGGAGCAGCTAGAACTCTCGAACATTGTGTTTTTTAATTGGATGATTCATCTCACGCTGGTTTCTTAAATAAGCAAAGGACTATTCCCTTGAGTCAAGCCTGAGATTTAATTGGTGTTCATACTTGTCTTCTATTCCATCATGCCCTCAGACTGCTCTAACATGGCCAGATGATTGTAGCTAGCATAGCTAAAAATATCGAACACTCTCTACATCAGGAAAGAGACAATTATTGTTGGCTTGGCAGGTTATTGGAGGATAACATCTCTAAAATGCTACCGCTTCACATATTAAATATCGCATTCCCACACTGTTCTATTTCAATTGTCATAAGTTATTTTAGATACCACAGCATACCTCCCTCTTCCCATATAAATCTTGTTCTGTATTTGATCAAAAGTAATAAAATTCAGGCCAGAAACAGCAAATTCCTGAATCATCCTTCAGTGTACACCTCGATTTCAAAAGTTAAATTTCCCTCTGACTCAAGTCAAGCTATACGAAATCAACTAAAATGTTGACTGTGCTAGGTTGTGTAGTTTGAACTGTGAGATTAGGGAGATTCAAATATAGTTTCATTGACTTGAGGCCGCTAATTTTCTATAGCGCTCTCAGTCTGTGGTAAGACATTCCAGTGGCCTCTCTGAAGTGAAAACAGGGATGCTCCTGAATTTTATTTATTACACTTCCCTCCAAGCTTTGTTTGTTCTATTTTTGTGATCTTCTGATTTTCCAAACCCCAAGTCAGATATTTTAGGGGCAGCCAAGAGGAAAACAATCTGAGAGATAGTGTTTCTATGCAAAGATAATGACAATATTTTGATGATTTATGGAAAGAATGGAATAGATGTTTTATTTTTTTAATTTTTAATTTTTTAAAGATTTTATTTATTTATTCATGAGAGATACAGAGAGAGAGAGAGAGAAGCAGAACACAGGCAGAGGGAGAAGCAGGCTCCATGCAGGGAGCCCGACAGGACTCAATCCCAGGACTCCAGGATCACGCCCGGCACCAAATGCAGGCGCTAAACCGCTGAGCCACCCAGCGATCCCCTGGAATAGATATTTTAAAACTGATTTTTCCTAGATCCTCAGATCATTCATTTACCACAGTTATAGCCATACCAAATGTTCTCAACATGTCACAGCAAAAACGTGTTTTGATGAAGTACTATTGAGACCTCTAAGTTTATAGACATTACATGCATTTGCTGATTTGCTAAATTTTCCGTGGATTCTGTCCTACATCAATTTCCTGTCCACTTTTCAGTACCAATAGGGATGGACTCTACGTCACTGTTCGTTTCTTCCTAAATCTCTTTAAAATGGAGGCATGTACAGATTAAATCAGAAGGCAAGATTGTTCTTGGTACAGCTTGTACTTTCTTGGAGAAACGTATTTAATTAATTAAGAAAAAATAATAGCACTCTGCAGGAAAAGCAAAAAATGCAAGATCAAAACTCCAGCTAAACTCTTAAAGCCATTATGAGTGACCTCTAAACCACAAACAATGCTAAAGTTCTTGGGAAAACTTTGTTTAACTGGCACTCACAATGCATATTAACTCAGAAGCAGAACCCTGCCAAAAATGTAAACCAGTCACTGTTTATAAATGTGAAAAGAAAATTAGCACATGAGCAAAAGGAGAAACACATCTTTGGTGTCAACCTTTCTGTGAACTTCTGTACAGTTTTTAGAGTCGCTTTTGCTGGGTTTTGCAAAGGTGTGATGGACAGAGGAAAGATACACCTGGAGCAAATGGTACAGCTGTTGGTAGTTGCAGTCTGCAACTATGTCAGGTACAACTGTGTGCATTGTTTGTGATTCCTGATTTACAGAGCCCTATAAATAAGGTAGCCTTGTGAAAGTAGCAAGTTCTGCAAGCTTCGCCAATTCTGGCTTCCCATTAGGATCACTAGAGTGTTTGCAAGAAAAACCTCCAAATGTCTAATTCTTTCTCCACATTCACTCCCCTGGAAACAGGGCCTGAGCATCAGCATTCCCTAATAACCCTTGGTGATCCTGATGTACCTAGTTAGGTCTAAAAAACCCTGTACTAAAACAAATTTTAGTAGCTGTGTCCAACCTAGTCTTCTAAGATGACAGGGGAGGTAGGAGCAGAATTGAAAGTCATAGAGCTATTCACAATTTATCAAAAAGTCCAAGAGAAATCACACATGAAAACTACAATATCCAAGTTTTACAGGGTTTTTTTTTTTTGGAGAGGAAGGGGTTGGTCTCTAATTATATTGGCTAAATACTGTGTCATGAAAGAAAGATTAATTTCCTTGAGGAATAGGTAATGAAGAAATGAATTATGATGTAAGAAAGCATTTTTTAGTATACAAAGATCTTCAACCATGGGCTCCATTTAGGAAAAACTAACTGCCTATACTTCTTTTGGAAAAAATCCTTTTATATTTTATTGGGAAAAGATCCCAGTCCCCCCACCCCGCCCCCCGCCACGTGTCAGTCTGAGTCTAGTTAAGCCTACCACTTAGTTCTGGAATGAGAGTGTGATCCAGACCTGGATAATTCTAACATCGTATCCCCTCAGCCAGAATGATTGGTTCAGGTCCTTGAGGATGACCTAGTCAGGCGACTAGAGAGATCTAGTGTCAGCTCTAGGCCTTTCTAGAAAGATAAGAAGAAAACCTGAGCTACCAGAACCACCGTGAGGGCAAAGTCTGTGTTTAACATGAAGGCATTGCAAAGGAAAGCAGACTAGCAAAGAAAATATATGGAACTTGTTGAACTGACATGACTGGATACCACAAATACAGATGTAAGTCAGCTCAGCAAGATCCCGGACTTGTCAGTTATACCAGGGAATAAATTTAATTGTATTAAATGCATTCATTCATCCATTCATTCATTTTGCAAAAGCCAATTTGAATAAGGTTTTTGTTACCAACAGCAAAGTAAGTTGGACGAATGCAAGATCCTTATTAGTGAAATTGCCAGGACCATTAAAAAATCTAGATACATTTTATTATTCTATGTCAGTTTTTGTTTTGTTTTATTAGACAGACTAAAGCTTTAATTTCCCAGTCAGAACCTCAAGGAAATTTTGAGCCAATAATTCAATCCATCATCAAGTATTAAATGAGCTCCCCTCTGGGCCTACCACTCTGCTAGCCTGAAAGGAAAGCGAAAGTAAGTAGAAGGCCGGTCCCTGCCTTCAATAAGCTCACAATCTTCTCAGAGAAAGCACACACAGTAGAAATAATTCGGGCAGAAAGAAGAACCTGAGTTTCAGTGGAAAGAAGTGTTAATTAGCATGCCTTAAATGCCTTCTGTGAGCCAAACATCATATGAAGTGTGGTAAAAAGACCCTGAGAAATAAATAGTACCACCACTGCCATCAAGAAGGAAATAGTCAAGAACATTAAAAACACAGTTTCCAGAGATGATTCAAGTGCATTATAAAGCTACATGCCATAATTTGCTAATAATTTAATAACCTTTGTACTAAGGCCTTAATGAGCAGCATGGTAATTACTTTACTAATTTACTTGAGGAGCTCAGAGCCTTCTTCTCCTGTGGCTTCCAAGAGCCACCACCTTCAATCCTGGAGGCTAATCTCACCTAATGTTGGATCTCTAGCATTTGAGATTTTATCCAAACTCAACCACAGATTCTATGACTTTTCCATTGAAATATGTCATCCTCTACAAATAAAACAATTTCACATTTCCCAATTCTTCATCATTCACCAACCTTTCATCATCTCTTAACTCCTTTTCATCCTCCAGCTCCTCATAATTCTCTGTCTGTCACCTCTCCAGTTCTGCAAACTGTTTACAGCCCAGTTTCCAGAGTTATCCAAGTGTAGTGTAACAGAGTTCTGGTAGTAAAGGCAGAGAAGGAGATGGAAGGGTGGACACAGGAGAGCAGAAATTGGATCCATGTTGATACAAAGCTCAATTTTTTTTCTTTTTCCTCTGTTCTTCTTTCTTTCAACCTCCAAATCCAGACTCCTTTGGAAAGAAACCACTATTGAGTAATAAGTTGTGTTTGTACTTCATAAGAGGAGTTTGCTAACCCAAATGGTTCTCCAGGATATGTGAGACTATATCCACATGTATGTATACATGTATATGTGTGTGTATATCTTGAGGGTTGGGATTTCAGAGCTTTGGAAGAATGAGGAGGCCAGGAGAGGTTGAGAATGAAATTCACCAAATAAGTACCCTTGCTTACTTTATGTACTCATCATTTCTTCAGAAAGGGTGAGTGACAGATTAGATCAGTACTGCAAATATTCACATCCCCAAAACACAAAAAATAACTCAGTGATGGAATCAGAAAAAACTCTAAGAATTAAAGGTTCTCTAGTATCTATTCTGCTACCTTACTACCTTAATTTTCCCTTTGAATTCTCACTAATCTACTTGTTAGTGCATGGAGAGCATGAGGCATTGAAATGGAAATTACATGATTTGACAACATAGAACTCTTATTTTTAAATAAAAAGCTGACATTCAATCGAGTGATAGAATATAGAATAATAATGTTAAAATATTAGCCAGCATGATCCCACCCACACATCCCAAGTGGTCTCTTACCATGTCTTTGGCTTACCCACTGTTCAATCAGCTAGGCTATTTCTATGTAATTGTTTCACAGAAAGGATATGACACCAAAAAAAGAAAAAACAGCAAAGAAAAAATCGTACCTTTCTGGCTCTTTGATTCAAAAACCTAAACAGTGAGGTAGAGGAGTAGAAAAGAGTCATGATCTTGCAAAAGATTTAGGATAAAATACCATGACAAAGCACACAACTCTCCTTAGGCCCCCATGGCCAATTTAGAAAACAACATTCCCTGAATGTTATGAAGGTAGGAGCAAAAGAAATACTAGCACAGACTTCAAGGTCCTACCATAGGATTGTCAGTGTCCATGCTGCTAGGCTAAGCCCAAGGCAGGGGACAAAACCTCTGAGAAGTTTGTAGAATCTAGGTTAAGCCAAAGGAGACAAAACCTAAAAGAAAAAGTGAGTACCGTGTACATTTGAACACATAGAATATCAGAATTTCCCCCTCTGCAGTGTGGCAGAGGAGAAGGAAGATGACTGACTTTGGTCATTGTGGCTCAGAGGTGGGAGGGGAACCAGGGGACCAGAAGTGACTATGCATACTGGAAGAGAATGTGTCTTCACAGTGACTCAAGTAAACTAACAGCAGAGGTACAGATGAGATACCATGAATGTCACAGTCATTGTGGACAGAGCTCACTGAGGATCATATAAGACAACAGATGTCTTCAAAGGTGCCTATATAGGCAAATGACATTAAGGACCAGGTTTTGCCTGCCCCCATCCTCACCCATGCACAGTCACCCATAATGTAAAATCTGTAACATTAAATAATTTATAAAGGCAGATGGAATATCTGTTAAGCTCTATAAAAAACTGACATATTTAAGTAATCAAAACCCACTATCCAGCTGAATAATATTCAAGTAACTGTTTCTAATGCAAAAACTTCCCTTTCATATTGATGATTGCAAAATTCTGTGACTGATCTCTTTCTAAAATGAAGCTGATCAAAATTTTACAGCTGACAAATATAATCAAGAGTCACCACATAACCTTACAGTAATAAAAGCTGAAACACTTGCACTTCACCCTCTTGAAAACAGAGACATGACTGAAATACTTGTAAGCCAACAGCCACCAAAGGCTTTGCTTCAAACAATGCTCAATTATAGCACCATTTTCCTGGTTCCCAGAGTGGTGAGTGGGTGGCTTAAGACCAGAGCAAAGTAAACCTCTGAGCTTTTATGCTGGGAGTAAATTAAAAAGTATTTATAATGTCACTCATTCGATGCCTCCACATTCATGTACCATTTACATCATATCGTGGTATGCTGCTTTTAAACGCCTTGTACATTTCCAGGGTCTATGCTTTGTGCCATCAACAAAAGCTGTTTGAGGACAGAGATTGTGTCAAATCCAATGGATACCTCTTAATTTTATTAGATCTTTCTCCTATATTTCACACTGTTGCTCATTTAGTCTTCTTAAATTTCTTCTTGCACTTCGCTCCTTGACTTGAAACATTTGATCATTCAATAAATTATTGAATTACATTCCAATAATTACTGACCACTTGCTAGTGGTAGGTACTTTCCTAGGCCCTAGGAATACTTCTACAAGTAAGGGAGACAAGATTTGGACTCTCATTGCATCAACATTTTGGTGTATATGAAAAAGGAAAAAAAAAAGAAATATGTGAACTAATTAAGTTCAGATTGTGACAAGTGTTTTTATTTGGGATTATCAGGAAAAGATTTCTCTGAAGAGTTGACTTATATAAGCTGAGACTTGAGTGATTAGAATGAATCAGGCTTGCAAAGATATGGAAGAAAAGAAAATGGCAGGCATGAAGTCTCAGAGATAAGATGAATCATGCCTCATGGCAAGAAGACCAGTGTGTCTTCAGCTTAGTGTTCAGAAGAGAAGTCGTAGAAGGTCCTGGAGAGGCAGACGAGGGCCAGCTTTCTTGGGCCTTTTAGGTCATGTCAACACTCTCCCTGCTTCTCCCCTTCTCTTTCTATCACTCCTTCTTAATCTCCTTCATAAGCTTTTTCGGTTCTGTCTTGCTCTTAAAGAGTGATATCCTCTAGGTTTCAGTCTTGCCTCTATTTTTTTTTTTTTTTCCTTTCTAGGCTTTTCCTAGGTTATCATCAACCATTTGATGAAAACTACAAAATTGTCGTGTCCAGTTGTGAGATGTATTGATCATGACCTTTAAGTCCCAGTGATGGCCACAGAACCACATCAGTGCCAACCTATGAGACTTATCTAAGTTGCATATCTATAACCCACAGCCAGGTAAGTAAGGATAGTAGAGTTAACATAGTAATTATATCTACGATCAACATATAAGAGTTATATACAGCCCATCCCAACAAGGCTAGGGGATAATATCACCTATAGGGAAGCCAATCATGAAAAAAGAAATTTCCTAAACATGGAGCTGTTTTACCTCCATGGCACTTCCCTCATGGCAGTGTGCACATTGCCTCTCTTATCTTCTAACTTCTCTCATGCTTCCAGGGACAGAGAAAACATCCATCCCTACAAGGTATCTAGTAGTTTATTGTAGACACGCATGCATTGCTAAGACAATATGCCTTTATACCCCTTCCCCAAAGGAATATGAAAGTTGAATCTAGATAGATGGAATAATGTTATGTTGGAATATTTCTATGATGTTGAATAGTCCTATAATAATTATAAATTATTTGGAAAGGTTCCTACTGGTCATTTCTACTTATTACATGGAAACCAAAAGAGCAAGCCTTGCACTATTTGCTGTCTTAGATCTCCATTGCTTGGAACTTGAACTCCCCTCACTTTTAGGTTCATATATCCAACTTCCTTCTTGGTCTAGCCACTTTGATCCAGCCAGGAAATGTAACTCAATAGATCCAAAACTGACTCCTCATTCTCTTTCAAAAGCCTATCCCTATACGCCTCTTATATGTCTGATTCATTTGAATGCTGTGATTGTACTTTCAATCATCCATGTCTGAACCTAGGAGTCAGTTTAGACTCCTCTATTTCTCTCATCTTCCACATCCAACCAACTAACAGATAGTCCCATTTTCATATCTCTTATCTATCTCCCCAAGTCCATTCCTTTCTCCACAACTTTCATAGCCTCTGTTTAAATTAGGTCCCATACCTTTTCTAGACCATTATGATAGCCTCCTAGCCAGCTTCTCTACTCCCAGTTTTATTGTCTCTGAATCCCATTGGGACATTAATGTCATCAAAAACCACTATCAAAAAAAAAAAAAAAAAAAACCACTATCATCTCACACCAGATAGTGTGATAGTGTTCCCTTGCTGAAACCCTTCCAGTGACTTCCCATTTCCAACAAAATGTCTCTACTGTGTGCACCATGCTCTCCATGGCTTCTTTCTACTCATTTTTGTAGCAGAATCCCATAATAATTCTCTCTTACCCTTTTATTTTTTTTCAACAACAGATTTCTTGCATATCTTCACACCCTGTGCTATTTGCTATCTCCTCAGAATTATTACTGACATTTCAATTCTTTTCATATCACCTAATACATCCCAGCAGGTACTCCTATCAAATCTATCTTAAGAATTTATCTGGAAACTTACCACTTTACAGCTTCTTTCCTGCAATCAGACTATTTCAGAAAGTTACTTTTACCCAGATTATTGTGATAGCCCTGCTTCCACCCTTGTTCCCTGAAGCCTATTCTCCCCCAATAAGCCACTGACATATTTTTAAATGTCAGTCATATCATATATTTTATCCAATCTTTTCCCATTTTCCTTAGGTATAATCCAGATTCTTTTAAATGGTTCATAACGTCTTATATGATAGGCTACCCTGAACTCTTTACTTCTCAGACCTAATCTCCTTTCACTCTCCCTTTTGCTTACTCTTCTCCAGCCACACTGGCCTTCCTTCTCTTCTTAACCATGCCAAGCATGTCCTGCATCATGGTTTTTCACATGCCGTCACATCTTCCTTCAAAGATCTTCCTCTACATATCCACGTGGCTTAGTCTCTAACTTCCTCCAGAGCCCTCATGAAAGAGTACTTCTATGACAACCCTACTTAAACTAGAACCTCCCTCATTTCTTTTTGTGGTCCATATTCTGCTTTATTTCTTCCTTATTACTTTTATTTCTCTTATCAACACCACTCTATATTTAAGTAGGATTTTTAAAAAAGTATTTGTCTCCCCAAAAAGAATGTAAGCTTACAATGGCAGAGATTATTTTCTGCCATTTCATCTTTACTCTTCTGAATCTATAACAGTACCTAGTACATAAAAGCTGCTTAATGAATTTTCCTTGAATAAGCAAATGAATCTCTGTGCCCCACATAGGCTATTTTTCTGCCTGGTGTATTCCACATTTTCTCTTCTGCTTTCCTTATGTTCATTTTCCTCACCATAGATACCATCCCTTCCATAAAACCTTTCCAGAAATTCCAGTTTGGACTAGTTGTTCCTCCTCTGTACAACCATAGCACTGAATATGTTATTATCTAGCAATTATTTTTCTATTAAAATGACATAAATCAATGTCTTCCTCTTGCAGTAGATTTCAATACCCATCACAAGAGGGAATATGTCTTCATTCAACATATTCAATAAGCATGTATGAAACATATAGTTCTAAGCTGGAAGTATACAACATTGAACAGATAGGCAAGCCCTCATAGTCATGAGGCTTGCAGTGAAATATCTTACTCAGTGATGTACTCTCAACACTTCACTGACTTGGTACATCTTGGACGACTAATGAGAGGCTCCATTTAGACCTTTTATCTTATATCTTCCCTTTGGAAAGGGGTCTCTCCTCATATTACCTCTATCTTTCATCAGAATAAAGGGTGCAAAATTTGAAGATTCGAACTTAGGTTTTTCTTTGTAGTTCAAAACTCTGCTCCCATTCCAAAAGTCAAAGGCATTCATGTATTTTCTCCAGGAAGAGGAGGACCAAGAGAGCCTAAAGTCAATGAAGAGGTAAATTGAGCTTCTAATCTGTTTACTTTTCATCAACTTTATTGATATACAATTGAAATATACTAAAATGTACCCATTTTAAGTGTACATTTTGACGAATTTGGCTAGTTTATTAACCTATGCAATCACAATGAAGAGAGCAAACATTTCTTTCACCTCAGAAAGTTCTCTTGAGTCTTTGTCAACCACACCAACTCCCCTTGATCTAGGCAACTACTATTTTGACTTCTGTTTGTTTAAATTTGATTCGTCTTTTCCAGTTTCACATAAAAAGAATTATTCTGTATGTAATTCCTTGTAATTCTGAACTATTTTTAATGTTTTTCAGACTCATCTCTAGTGTTGCTTGTATTGTGTATTTTATTCCTTTTAGTTGCTGAGTAGTATTCCATTGTATCTATATACCACAATTTATTTATCCATTCATCAGTGGATGGATATTTGGGTTATTTCCAATTTGAGACAAATTATGAATAAAGCTGCCATGAACATCTGTATATGAATCTTTGATAGATAACTGCTTTTACTTCTTGTGGACAAATACTTAGAAGTGGAAATGTTGGGTCATATGTTAAGTGTATGCTTAATTTAATGAGAAACCGCCAAACGGTTTTCCAAACTGACTGAACCGTTTTTCATTCCCACCAATAAAGTATTAGAATTCCAGTTGCTTTGCATCCTAGCCAGCACTTCTTATTGCCATTCTTTTGTATTTATGTCAGTCTATTTCTTATAGTTTTCAGAGCAGACTAGTATCTTCATAACTAGTACAAAGTTAGGGAATACTCAAGCCTCATAGAATAACAAGAATCAATCTGCAGATGTATCCTCATAGGCAGCTTGATGAAACCTGATATTAGTCAAACCTGGTACAAAGAAAGTAGCCAAGATTTTTCTGAGCCCCAAAAGCTGAAAGGGAGCAAAAAAAAAAAAAAAAAAAAAAAAAAAAACTAAGAAGACTTCAAGGATCAGAAGGATACAGAATACAGAAGATAAGAATGCAACCAATGCAACCAGAGATCTTGGTTGGGCCACAGGCTTTAATAAGAGAAATACTGGGTTAGTTTCTTGCAAGCTGCTGGTCACAACATTTTCATCAACCAATCAGTATATAACCTTACTTTTATGTATGTTTCTGTTTAAAAACATCTTCTTTAATATATCCTGTTGATTCCTAAAGATTGAATTCGCGGCCCACAGCACTAGAACTCATGCCTGACTGAAGCTTATTTAAGACACCGAATTTTCTTCATAAGGCGCATCACAGCCTTCTTGCTCTTGAGAAAGCTAGAGAGCACTTCAGTGCTTCTGCAGTGTTTGGGCACCATCTTAAATGCAGAATTACCAAAATTGCAAAAAAATGTGGCACCAAACAGACCATGAAAAGAATACTTGTTTATAATACGAGAACTGAAACAAGAAGACAGAATGTTGCCTTGTTCAACCTTAGCTGGGAAGGTGCACTTCCGGTGACAAGAGATTGCACATCCACAAATGACTGTGAACGTGCCACAAGTACTGATTTTGAGGTCACAGATAAATTTTAGCAAGTAGGCAAATTTGCAAATATAGAATACGCAAATAATGAGGATCAACTCTGTGTGTGTGTGTGTGTATGCATGCACGGTAGATAGTATGATCCAGGAAGATACGAATATTGCTGATATTGCTGATAGACCTGCAGAAAGAAAATTAACTCTCTGTGGATACTCAACATACATTGAATAATCAGTTAATTTTGATCCAACATTAGTAGATCAAAGGTGTTTAACCAAGGCTTGTTTCTCTGCAGAGGTGTTTATAAGTTATAATCATTTAACCTCGACTTTCTCTAGACTAGCTGAAGTGCTTTGCATAGTGATGCTTAACTTTTTGAAAAAATACTTATATCCAAAATACTAATATTCCAGAATTCAGAATCAGTCACTTTATTGCTATACATCAATTTACCAGGCTTAGAACTCTTGTTGTTTGGGGCTGGGTCTTTGTGGTCATTCCTTAAGGAAACTTAGAATTAAGTCTTTGTATGATCATACTTAATTAGCACCCCAATTTTCCTTTTCACTGTCTAACCCTCTCCTGTCTGGAAGGAGCCAATATAGTACAATACCTTCTATATTTTAAATAAACCTATGTCACTTACACCAAATGTAGATTACTTTTATGTTTTTTTTTCTTGTTGGTTCAGGGAAGATGTATAATAACTGGCCATTTGTTCACTTATTTTTTATTACATATTTATTTTTGAGAGAGAGCGTGCACAAGAAGGGGGGGGGCAAAGAGAGAGGGAGAAGCAGACTCCCTGTTTAGCAGGGAGCCCAACACAGGGCTAGACTCCAGAACCCCAAGATCATTACCTGAGCCAAAGGCAGACATTTAACCGACTGAGCCATGAAAGCACCTCTCATTCACTTGTTTTTAAAAATCATTTAGATTGAGTGACAATATGTCCTTGATCACTATCATGCTCTGTGCAAGAATCTATCATCTACCTAACTGCCACCCAGCCTCTCTGATAGGTCTAACAATCTTGACTCATATTTCCCAAACTTTGAGTCATCTTCATGTTTCTTTTTTTTTTTTTTAAGAGTTTTATTTATTCATTCATGAGAGACATAGAGAGAAAGAGAGGCAGAGACACAAGCAGAGGGAGAAGCAGGCTCCTTGCAGGAAACCCGACGCGGGACTCATCCCGGCACTCCAGGATCACGCCCTGGGCCAAAGGCAGGCACCAAACCGCTGAGCCACCCAGGGATCCCCTCACGTTTCTTTTCTATTATTTTCTTTCTTCTTCTGAAGATCATTTTTGACTCAAAAACTCGGAACTGAATCCAATAAATATCTGACCTAGTGCAGGTAAAACCAACAAAAAGCAGCAACAACAACAAAATCTCGGAATTTGAGACAGAGAAAGTTTACGTTTTTCTAACTATAAGATGAGTGAATTTTATTGTCCCAAGGTTTTTGAAAATGTTATTAAACTTACAAGAAAGAGTAATATTATAAAAATCACCTCTGATCCTAGCAACCAGAGATCATCCTTTTTATAGTGTGTTGTATTTCTCTTATACATCGTTTCAAATTGACAATTTATGTATTTCTTGCCTTTTCCACTGTCCCATAATTTAAGTTATTTATAAATACAATATTATTTTATAATGACATCATAATTTAATCAATCATTCCCTGTGCTGTTAGGCAAATAGATTGCTTGCAATTAAATATCATTGCAAAGGATTAGCTTGCTTTCCTAGTGAAGCCTTAGTCAATTTTGCCATGGTTGAAAATGGCCTGTTATTTCTGATTGGAATACACAGTGTTAAATTTATTCTTGGAGAATATAATACTGTGTTTTTTGCTTCCATTTGTGTTTACCAAGGTCACTTCAAATTTATTCCTACTAAAGGTGTGAATTTAGCAATGGAACTTTAAGTTGCTTTATTATAAATAAGTGACACTTGAGCAGAAAATATATAGAAGGACATCTCTGCTATAAACAAAACAAACAAAAAATATTCTTTCAAAAATAAAGAATGTTAGAATAATGCCAAAAATGAGCATGGAGCTTATATACACTAGACTTCAAATTAGGCAGTGAAGATAACAGCACAGCTTATTCAGGGCAGTCCATTTCACAATAGATTATATATTTTATATCATGCACGATAACTAAAAGAAATTTGTACTCTTATTACCCAGAGCTTGTGAAACAAGTTCTACTTTTTCAAATGTAAGCATTTACTTACTAATTTTAATCATAGCAAGTATTCTCACCCCTTAATATTTATTGCGGCCCTCCCCCAACACTCATCACAAAGAATATGGCAGTGTACAAACTTGCTTTGTATTTGTTGCAAATCGCAATTAGAAAGTCAAGAGAATTTTTATCTTAAAGAAAATTGTTAACCCACTGCTAATAGGCAAAAGATGTTCTCTTTATATCCTTAAGGTGAAGAAATCATCAGAACCTCAAGTATGATCACCTAGGAATATAGAATTCACTTGTACTATAATTATTTGCTTACATAGTAAGAAGAGGAGTAGGAAAATAGCAAAGTGACAGCTTTGCTGCAGGCAATGTCTCTCTGTCTGTCTCTCTGTTGTAGGTATAGAGTAAGAGAAAGAATGTGTTCTGGGAAGCCATTTATGTCAAGGGGCTATGCTACAAGCATAAGAAATAGGCCTCAAGAGAAACACCAAGAGAGGATGTTGAAAAATGTGTAGGGACCCCTGGGTGGCTCAGCGGGTTAAGTATCTGCCTTTGGCTCAGGTGGTGATCCCGGGGTCCTGGGATCAAATCTTGCATAGGGCTCCCCATAGGAAGCCTGCTTCTCCCTCTGTCTATGTCTCTGCCTCTCTCTGTGTGTCTCTTATGCATAAATGAAATCTTAAAAAGAAAGAAACAGAAGGAAAGAAAAATATGTAAATGTCAGTGATTTTACAGGGAAATAAATCCCACCCGCCATTCCTCAGAATATGCATGAGGTAGGGTGGCACTTCCTTGTCTTCTCGAAGCGAGATGTAGGGATGGGACATACAGGGGCCAGTGAAACATAACAATGTACAAGGTATATCCCTTCCAAGTGGCAGCTTGAAGAACCATTGCACAATTTGCTTTTTCTTACCTCTGTGATTGCGTATTCACATTTTGAGATGTTGCCTCTATCCACCTGGGATCCTGAGTGACTATAATGAACAGAGTCCCATTGCTAATTTGTTTGGGAAATGTAGCTTGCACTCAAAATAAATTTTTGTTGTTTTAAGCCACCGAGATCTTAGAGTTTTTACTAGGGCATAGCCCTAATTTATCCTAATAAACACCCCAGTGAAAGAAATCTCCAGCAACAATACATAAGTCGTTTCTTGTTCTCAGAATAACTTCATCTGCAAAGGACCAAGTAGAACTGTGGTTGGCGCTTGGTCTTGTGACTTACTTGAAATTTGCCTCTGACAGGCACAGACGACTTCTTGAACATTCCTTATTCTGAAGTAAAATCCCCTTCTTAATTCATTTTATGTTTTCCCCTTTTCATATTCATTCACTCCACAAACATTTATTTGTTACCTAATATGAGCAAAATGAGCTAGAGATTATCTTCAAAGATGACAGGAACCTGGTACTTGAAGACTTTATCACCTAAGGCGGGCAGGGGGGGAGATAAACTATTTCCAAACATTAGCATATAAAGTAGAAAGTGAACTTTGCTCCCATAACTCAATACTTTGAAACAATTATTTAATTTGCTGCATAGCTTTCGGGATTTCAATGCACAGAAGAATAGTTTCATTTTTACATAAATGGAAATGGATTCCACCTGGTTGTCTGGAACCTGAATTTCTCTTCCACTTCTGGAGTTTTCTTGCATACGAAGACACCTAGATCAACCTTATTATTTTTTTAACTGCTGTTTTGTATTACATTTAGAAATATCCCTGCAGGGATCCCTGGGTGGCGCAGCGGTTTAGCGCCTGCCTTTGGCCCAGGGCATGATCCTGGAGACCCGGGATCGAATCCCACGTCGGGCTTCTGGTGCATGGAGCCTGCTTCTCCCTCTGCCTATGTCTCTGCGCCTCTCTCTCTCTCTGTGACTATCATAAAAAAAAAAATATCCCTGCCATGTAACCAAGCTTTGGTTGGTTACATATCTTTTTAAAGTATTTCTTTATTTAACCTTATTTATTACATAGTCTTATTTGTAAAATACATTTAACTATAAAAATGAGATATGTTTATGCAAACTGACTGTAAGGATATTAAAGGAAAAGAAAAGCCTAATTCATCTCAGGTCCTAATTCAAAGGTGCTTAAGGTAAAGGGGGGAAAAGTGGCTTATTTTATCTTTTATTTATATATTAATTTGTTTCTCATTTAACTTCATGTCCATGGATCTTACTCTGAAGATATAAGCTCTGCTTCTTCCTTATGCTTTGTTTCATCTATCATAATATTCAGATGGCACAGCTGTTCCAGGGTACATTTTTCCAGACTCACATCCAGAAAAAAAGAGTTTATATTCCCAGTATCTCACAAACTGACAAGTCCCAAGACTGACTCTGGCTTGACCAGCTTGTAACTCATAACATCCCTGAACTATCACTGTGGCTGGTGGAATTGGATGGGATGGGCCATTTGACCAGGCTTGGGCGTTGTGCTCCCATCTGGAATCACAGTAATAAATAACCTGCCCAAAACATATGACTTGAATGAGAAAGAAGGGTATGACTTTATAAAAAGGAGGAAGAAAAAGCGTTCTTGGTCAGGAAATAAATAATGTCCATTACAGCCCCTGCCTACCTCTCTGGACCCCTGTTGGTTCTGTCCACATGGTATCACCCTTAACAATCACTCATGTATTCTTGTATAAACTTTTCCTGCATATCCGAAGCATACAGAAATGGGACCATAGTACATTTATTTTTGCTATCCTATGTGTTTCATTAGTAATCCATTCTAGATTTTCCATGTTAACCCAAAGAAATCTACTTCATGCTTTTCAATGGCTGTATAATATTCCATTTCAAGTATGTACTGTGATTCATTTAAATAATCTCTGGCTTAGAGATATTTGTTTTTTCAGGGTAGAGTTGTCAGCACCTAGTAATTTTTTTCTAGGTCAAAGAGGAAGTTCATTTAAAATGAGAGTACATGTATTCAAAAATAAAAAAAAATTAGAGGTTGAATATGTTTGCACTCCTATCCACAGCGTTTGAGAATGCTTGGCACTCTACACCCGTGTACTTTTGCTGAGATGATGACTAAAAAGCAGTGTTTTTATTTTATCTTGTATGTCATATGTTTATGAGCCACATGAATGCCATTATTTGTGAATTGCTATTTTCCATGCTCATTTTTCTTCTGGGTACTAAATTTCTCTTACTGAGTTCTTCATATATTAAGAAGATTAGCACCTACTCTGCTATTTTAACACAGTTTTTTGGACTTCTGACTCTTTTTTATGGTATTTTTGTCATATCAAACTTTTAACACTCATATGCATTTAAATGTTTCAGTCTCTTTCCCTTGTAGTTTCTGGGTTTTTAGGTTACTTAGAAATCACTTTAAATGTACACAAAACTCACTCAGGCTTTCTTCTATTCTTCTAATGCCCCTTTTTCATTGAAGTCGTTGATCAACCTGAAATTATTATCAGTCTTCATATATGGAAGTCATTAATCATCTGCTTCTTTCTTCTTCCAGATACATGGTAGATGGCATGTACACAACTTATAGTGGGTTGGGGCCGTGTAACTAGTCCTGGGAAATTATTTGTAAGTGGAAGTTGACACAGGTCACTACAGTCAGGCCATTTAACTGCCAGTGCAAGGCTTTACTTCTCCCTCTGATACAACATTGGCCAAGTTTGAGGTAGTGGTGACCATTCCACCAGCTTGAATCCTTTTAGTTAAGACAATCCACAGAGGTCCCCCCTTGACAACCATAAGTGAAAAATAAACTTTTGTGGCCCTGAGCCACTAATACTTGGTGGCTTTTTAACCGCAGCATAACCAAACCTACCCCAACTGACATAAGAGATCGAATACTATTCTTAAATTAATTAAAAAATAAATACTCATTTGTCCTGAATGTTCTACATTTTCTCTTGGGTGCAGTCTTATAGCATATGGTGTCAGAGCCTCTCCCACATCACCTCCTTGTCAGTATCTGTCCGCCCTTGTCTGAGCTTCCAGCTCCTAGCATCAGCAGCTCTTTGTTGAGGGTGTTCTCCCTTTGATGGAATTCACTCTACCATGTGTCCAACGGGTTGAAAGTTTCTGGAATTCATGCCTCTAGGAGCAACTTTCAAGCAATATCTCAGGAATGTTGGAGTATAAATAAATACTGTTACTCCCTTACTCCATAGGTGGGATAACTCTAAAGTGGGAGAACTAATACGGGCTTCCAGAGCTTCTCAGTGGGAATTAGGCTTCATAACACTTTGCTCAGTATTTATCTGATCACAACTTTGGCAACCCAGGATGTCCACACTCATAGGAAATATAGAAGAAGGAACATGACATCAGTTATCAGAATTTAACGTGAACCAAGACCTGGAAACTTTGAAGTCTCAGTAGATAAAATAATTTCCAAAACTGTAATAAGCCAATTATCCCACATTTATTCATAGTTAGTGTTTATATTTAATCTTTTTTTGTTGCTAAATCTATTCAAATTCTATTTGAAATTTTCTTTTAACAAAGATCTCTCAATTTTAAACTGAATGGTTGAATTTCAGTTAAAGGTGTATTTATATAAATTAAGAACAACTAGTATACGGGTGACCAGAAAGGAACAGATATAATTCAGGGATAATATGGTAATTCTTGAGGTATTATTAATTGAATTAAATCTTTAAATATGATTTTATTGGTAATAAACTTCAAGTGAGAAGAAAATTTTTTGAATGAAAGAGAATGTAATGGTATCCGAAGGATTGAATATTTATTTACCTCAATTAATTCAAAGCTCATCTAATGTCTCCCTTGAGAAGGGCATTTCAGGAATGCAGAAGTCTAAGTTGTGAAATTGAGACCTTTCCACCATGAATTAATCAGTTTCCTCAGAGTTGAACAGGTGTCAGATGAGAAAGTTTAGGCTTTGCTGACCCAGGGCAGCAGGAAACCAACAAACTAAAGTCCCTATAATACTACCAGACGGCAAATCAACAATCAAAACACTATTTCAAGTGATGGTTTTTAATGTTTTGTCATAAGCCAATAATGCTTTGTATTAGAGAAAAGGAGTTTGAGAAACTCAGAGAGAAAAATCCACGTGAGCAGTTTACATGAGATTACGGCTGTGGGAGGAATTTTTCCACTACTCGCAAAGCCAGGAAAAAAAATCTTTGTTTGGTTTTTGTTTTTTGCAGAATTTGCAAAAACAATAACTTTAAATCAGCCCTCCCGATCTACCACAGGCTCTGGGTAATTATCCCCAATAGGTCCCTTTAGTGAGTCAGTTTCTATTTTTTTCTTCAAAAGTAGTTTCTTTTTGACATTTTTATGCAGTCTTTCTGTTTGCTAAAATAACAGAAGTCTCCTATTACAAAAACATCAACAACTGTCAGGGATTTTGTTTCTCCAGAGCTCAGCTCTCAAGCCTTCTGACACAGTGGCTAACATGGCAATCAGAGTTGTGAATTTCATGCAGATCTCTCTTTTTCTTTAGCAAATTAATGACCTGAAGTTGAGACTGGCCTACCATCCTATTTAATTGTTAAATACCTATACTGCATACCTGAAGTGTTTGGGATTTCCCTGGAAGATTCTTTACTTTTTTTCTTTATTATTTTTTAATTTTTTAAAAGATTTTATTTATTTATTCATGAGAGGCAGAGAGAGAGAGAGAGAGAGAGGCAGAGACACAGGCAGAGGGAGAAGCAAGCTCCATGCAGGGAACCCTCTGTGGGACCCGATCCCGGGACTCCAGGATCACACCCTGGGCAGAAGGCAGGTGCCAAACCGCTGAGCCACCCAGGGATCCTTTTTTTTTCTCTTTAAAGATTTTATTTATTTAATCATGAGAAACAGAGAGAGAGGCAGAAACATAGGCAGAGGGAAAAGCAGGCTCTCTGCAGGGAGCCCGATGTGGGACTCAGGAGCCCCGGACCCTGGGATCATGACCTCAGCCTCTGCTCAATCCCTGAGCCACCCAGGCATCCCGATTCTTTATTATTTTTTTTATTCTTATCTTAAAGAATCCAGTGTGAGGGGAAAAAAAATCAAGTAATGAGAAGTTCTGCTTTTGGCCAGGATGGAGAAAAAAGAACCAATTTACTCTTTCATCTGAAAACAACCAAAAAATAGACAAAAAAATACAAAAGCAATGGTTTTCAGACATTGGATCATCAGGCAATGAAGGATACTGATCCCTGAAGTGTGAGAAACAAATGAAGTGAACCCTATGTTGCTCCACCCTCTACCTTACAGAAGTTTCCAGGCCATATCCAGAAAGGGAGCACCTAGGTAGAGTAGAGCTGGTATCTTGAGTTGAGGAGATAGAGGAGAGAGTCTGAGGACACTAAGGAGGCTGTAGTTCACAGAATAGAGGACCAGACAATAAAGAGGTGCACAGAAAGAGCACCTCAGCTATCTACAGAGTGTCCACCTTGAGTGCTCAGCTGAATACAGATCAATTTGTATATATGAGAAAACCTCCTGAGGTCAGGAAAGAATCACCCAGACAATTAGAGATACCAGTGGCGAGTGAACACCCAGGGGTAAGAGCAGTGCCTGTACCCGTCAGGCAGATTTACCCTCAAGATTTACAAGACATTGAATACAGCACTCAGAAGGATCCTTTTGCAGGAGTGGGGAATAATTAACCCATGACTAAACCCTACATTGGTTCTGCCTTGCAATTATTAAAACCAAGACCAGAAAGAACCAAACTGTTTCTAAGCAACTTAACTCTGTCCCAGAACAAAGCTCAAGAGTATTTATAAGAATACAAATATATAAGCATCACTCAAGATATAATTTACAATGTCTGGCAACTGATCAAACAGTCCAGGGAAATGACATCACCAAGATGGCACAATAGGTTGTTCCTGACTCTTCTCCCTCTCACAAGAAGAGCAACTAGCAACTATTTAAAACAAGACACCACTGAGAGAATCCAAGAACATGGGGATGAGGCTGAAGCACTCCCCTGAACCAAAGAGACCAAGACAGACTGCATTAGAAGGATAAGAGAAGCAGCTGTATCTTGACTGCATTGTCTCCAGGCCAACTCAGCAACGTGTGGTGATGTCTCCCCTAAGCCTCCAGATCTTCCAGTGGAAACAGAGAACCTAGAGGGGGACAACCAACCCTTGTCTGTCCCATCTGTCCAAGGTCACTGCTAGCAAACACACCTAGAAACCCAAACTGAGCTAACTGGTAAAGAACTATCTCTGCCAAAGCCAACCTATAAGGTCTGGAAGAGGAGCCCAATTACATAAATGTTCAGATATCAACATAAGGAATCAAGGATCACTAAAAATCATGTAAATATCACACCACCAAAGGAAACTAATAACACTCCAATAGCTGATTCTACAAAAAATGGAGATATGTGAACTTTCAAACAAGGAATTCAGAATAATCTTTTAAGGAAGTTTAATGACCTTCAAGGAAACACAGATAACAAAATGAAATTAGGAAAATAATGCATGAACAAAATGAGAAGTTTGACAAGGAAACAGCAACCATCAAAGAAATAAAACAAAACAAAACAGCAATCCTAGAGCTAAAAAATACAATAGCTGAACTAAAGAGTTCAACAGAGAGTTTCAAAAGTAGACTCAAACATGCAGAAGAAAGAATCAGAGACCTGGAGGATAAGACATTAAAAATTACCCTGTCAGAATATAAATAATAGTGAAAGGGAATATAAGGGAAGGGAGAAGAAATGTGTGGGAAATATCAGAAAGGGAGACAGAACGTAAAGACTGCTAACTCTGGGAAACGAACTAGGGGTGGTAGAAGGGGAGGAGGGCGGGGGGTGGGAGTGAATGGGTGACGGGCACTGGGTGTTATTCTGTATGTTAGTAAATTGAACACCAATAAAAAAAAAAAAAATTACCCTGTCAGAGGAGCAAAAAAAAAAAAAAAAAAAAACATGGAAGAGAATGAAGAAAGCCTATAGGAATGCTAGGATATAGTGAAAAGAAACAAAATTTACATTATGAAAATTCCAGAGTGAGAAAAGAAAAAGAAAAAGACAGAAAGTATATTTATTTTTTTAAGATTTATTTTATTTTTTTTATGATAGACAGAGAGAGAGAGAGGCAGAGACACAGGAGGAGGGAGAAGCAGGCTCTATGCTGGGAGCCTGATGCGGGACTTGATCCCAGGACTCCAGGATCAGAAAGTATATTTAAAGTAATAATGGTTAAAAACATCCTGAACCTGGGGAACATTATGGACATCCAGATCCATGAGACTCAAAGGATCTCAAATAGGTTGAACCTAACTAGGGCTACAATGAGACATACTATAATCAAATGGTCAGAAGTTAAAGACAAAGAAAGAACTTTAAAAGCAACAAGAGAAAAGAAAGAAGTTATGTACAACCACCATAAATTATAGGCAGATTTCTCAACAGGAACTTTTCAAGCCAGGAGAGAATGGGATGACATTTTCAAAATATTCTTTTCTATCAAAGAAAAGAAATGTTACCAGACACACAAAGAAACAGGAAAATATGATCCATAATGAGGATATAAATCAATCAATTGAATCTGATTAAGAATTAACCACAGATGTTAGAGTTAGCAGAGAAGGACATTAAAATGGTTATTATAACTGTATTCCATATGTTCTAAAAGTTAAGCAAAAATATGGAAGCATGAGAAAGACTCATGTCAAACTTCTAGTGATGAAAATTACGTGTTAGATGAAAAATACACTTCTAGGATTAACAGTAGATTAGAGATTGCAGAAGAAAAGATTAGTGAATTTGAGGGTATAATAATAGAAACAACCCAAAATGAAACATAAAGAGAGAACTTTTAAAAATTGGACAGAGTATTGGTGAAGTGTGGGACAGCTTCAAGAAGTCTAATATATGAATGACTGGAGTCATGACGGGGAGGGGGGTAAAAAATTTTGAAGAAATTATGGATTAAAAAAATTCCAGATTTGCTATAAACTATAAACATACATATCCAAGAAGCTAAAGAAACCAAGAAAATGATACCAAGGCACAGTATAATCAAATTGATCAAAACCAGTGATCAACAGAAAACCTTAAAAGTGATCAGAGAAAATGATATGTACAGAGGAACAAAGGAAAGAATAACAGTAGATCTGTTGCAAACAATGGAAGAGAGGGAAAAAACCATGGAGCAAAGTATTGAAAGGGAAAAAGTATGACATTCTAGAATTCTACCTTGTGTAAAGTTCTTTCAAAAATGAAAGCAAAATTAAGACATTTTCAGACATATGAAAGCTGAAAGAATTTATCATCTTTGAGAAGATGAACAAAATTGATAGATTCTTAGACTAATCAGGAAGAAAGAAAATATAAATTGTTGATATCAGAAATGAGAGAAGTAATATCACTATAGACTTTACAAATATGCAAATACTAAGAGAATATTAAAGGCAATTTTATACCAATAAACTCTACAACTTAATGGTAATAGACACATTCTTTGAAAGATACAGACCACCAAAGCTCACTCAAGAACAAACTAAGTAACATAAACATCCCTTCATTTATTAAAGAAATTTAATTTGTAGTTTAAAGACTTACCACAAAGAAATGCCAAGGCCCAGATGGCTTCACTGGATAATTCTACCAAAGGTTTAAAGAAGAGGTAGTATCAATTCTACACAAACACCTTTACATAATTGAAAAAAAGAAATACTCCCCAACTCATTCTATGAAGCCAGAAGTCCCCTGATAGCAAAAACAGATGAAGATATTATAAGAGAATATATTGCAAATCAATATTTCTCATGATCACAGGTTAAAAAGTTCTTACCAGAAGTTGAGCAAATAAAATGTGACGCTGTATAAAAAGATAATACATCATGACCTAGTAGCAGGTTATACAATGTTGGTTTAACAAAAGAAAATTATCAATGTATTTCATAAAAACAAACAAAAGAAATAAAGAAAAATTATATGGCCATTTCAATATTCAGAAGAAAGCATTTGATAAATTTCAATATACATTCCTGAAAACTCTCAGAAAACTAGGAAAAGAAGGAAACTTTCTTAATTTTATAAAGGGCATCTACAAAAATACAGCTAAAAAGTTTTAAAAATAGCTTTATTGAGATTAGCAACAAAAGACTGCTTCTCTTCAAAATTGTATTGGAATTTCTAGTTAGTGTAATAAAGCAAGAAAAATAAATGAAAGGCATCTAGATTGGAAAGGAAGAAATAACAGTCTTTATTCACAAACGATATAATTGTTAATGTATAAACTCCACTGGAATCTATAAAAAGCTACTAGAAGTATTGAGTTAGGAAATGTTTCAGGAAAAAGATCAATATATAAAAATCAATTGTATTTTAAAATATCAGCCATAAATAATCAGAAATTAAGACGTAAAAAACAATGCCATCAAAAATATTAAAAAATTAGGTATAAATCTGACAAAAGACGTGTGCACTGAAAACTACAAAACATTACTGAGAGTAATTAAAGAAGGTCTAAATAAGTGGTGAGAGATACTGTGTTCATTGAAGACCCAATGATGTTAAGAAATCCATTCTCTCAAAAGTGGTCGACAAATTTAGAACAATTCCAATGAAAATCTCAACAGACTTTCTTATAAAAAAATTGACTCATTCCGAAATTGATATAAAAATTCAAAGGACCTAGAATAGCCAAAACAATGTGGGAAAAGATGAACAAATTTAGGGAACTAACATTTATTATGAGCTACAATACTTAAGATAATTTGGTATTGGTATAAAAATATACAAATAGAGGAAAAGAACAGAATAGAGTCCAGATATAAACCCACTTATATACAGATAAATGATTTTGACAAGGTTTCAAAAGCAATTGAGTAGAAAGATTAGTCTTTTCAACAAATGGTGCTGGAATAATTGGATATATATATATATCCAATTTTATATATATATATATTATGGATATGTACACATATCTATGTATATATGTATGATCCATTTTTCATACCATAAAATTAACTCAGTGTGGATCATAGACCTAAATGTAAAATTTAAACCTATAAAACCTCCGAGAAAACTTTTTTGGCTTTGGATTAGATAAAGTTTTCTTAGTTATGACGCCAAAAGCACAATCTGTAAAAGAAATATTGACAAACTGAACATCATCAAAATTAAAATCTTCTGCTTTTTGAAATAGACTGTTACCAAAATGAAAAGACAAGCTACAGACTTAGAAAAAATATTTGCAAATCACATATCTGATTAAGAACTTATATCCAAAATACACACTTGAAAAAAAACTCTTAAAACTCAATAAGAAAACAAAGAGTCGATAAAAGATTTGAAAAGACATTTCACCAAAGAATATATAAAAGACACATAAGCACATAAAAGATCCTCAACAGTACTAAATTAAAACAACAATAAGATAGTATAACAGACCTATTAAAATGGCTAAAATTACAAAAAAGATTGACCATATCTGGTGTTACCAAAGATTCAGACCAATTGGGATACTGAACTTCGCTGTTGGGAAAAAATGTAAAATAGTTCAACTACTTTGGAAAATCATTTGACAGTTTTCTTAAAAAGTGAAACATACCTAAATATAATCCAGGCAACCCACTTCTGGATATTTACCCAAGAAAATTTAATTTTTTGTCCGAAGGCTTGTACGCAAATGTTCATAGTACATTTACCTGTAATAGCCCCAAACTGGAAACAGTACAAATGTTCAGTACAGAAAATGGATAAGCAAACAATACAATTGGAATACTACCCAGCAATAAAAATGAATGAACCACTGATTCAAGCAACCAATGGGTGAATCTCAAAAATGATTATGCTGAGTGAAAGAAGCCATATACTACCCCCTCTAAATCCCTCCCCCTCGAAGTACACGCTGTTTGAGTCTATTCATAAACATTTCCAGAAAATGCAAACTAACCTATGGTGACAGGAAACAGATCAGTGCTTGACTGGGGATGGGAGGGTGCCATGAGCAGAGGCAAGAGGAAGAGATTACAAAGGAGTTTAAGGACTTTTGATGTGATGAGCATTTTCATTATCTTGATTATGTTGACTATTTCATGGGTGCAAACATATGTCAAAACTCACCAAATTGTACACTTTAAATATGCACTGTTTTATATCGATTATTCCTCAATAAAGCTGATTTTAAAAATTTCAATATGAAATAAGTAAACTCGATTTCTCCTTTAAGACAAGAATTCAGAAGCTCCCCTTTTTATTCTTAAGACTTTATTTATTTATTTGAAAAAGAGAAAGTGTGAGAGAGAGCATGAGTGGGGGAAGAAAGGCGGTGGCAGAGGGAGAGGGAGAAGCAGACTCCCTGATGAGCAGGGAGCCGGATGCAATGTGGGGCTCAATCCCACGACCCCACGATCATGACCTGAGCTGAAGGCAGATGCTTAATCGACTGAGCCACTCAAGCACCCCAGGAATTCTGAAGTCCTTTAATGAAGACTTGAGAGGATACCTATGGGGACCTCACATATAATCATTGGACTGTAATCTTGAAAGATAACAGGATTTGTCTAGATGTTGAACTAATTTTTATTTATTTATTTATTTACTTATTTATTTATGGAGCAAGAGAGAGTGGGGAGAGGGGCAGAAGGAGAGAGAATCTTAGCAGTTTCCACAATTAGTGCTGAGCCTGATATGGAGCTTGATCTCATAACCCTGAGATCATGACCTGAGCCAAAATTAAGACTTGGACACTCAACCAACTGAGCCACTCAGGTGCCCTGAACTAAATCCTTTTTACCTAAAGCTTGAATAGTTCAAGGTCAGATCCAAGTGTTTGGGGCCTAAAGCATGTTAATTTGAGGACGTTGATTTAAGAAAAGAAAAACAGAATATGAAATATTAAATTAGGCTCAGAATTGATTATTAACATGGACTATAAAACCTGAAAACCTTTCTAATTTTGAAAAGCTGACAAACATCACAAATGACATAAAATTTATTAAAATGATGTCTATATTTATTAATTAACCATTAAACATATTTCTTAATAGTTCTTTGTGGAAAGTCTTTGTTCATGTCTTTCATGACAATTTTATAACATTGACTATAAGAACACAAAAGATAACTCAGCCTTTCTGCTATAGACATGCATATAGCATGAATAATTACATAGGCAGCGTTATGTATTATGTTCTTGACAGAAGCAAACTTCCCGTTTGACTTCATATTGAAAAGAACTGAATCTTCTTCTGGCATTTTTATATTTCTGATAATTGGAAGAATTTCTATAGAAACTCAAGTCTCTCCTCACTATGTATATACTTCTAGTGCTGGAGAGCTTAGCACCCATTCACAACAGGATAAAACCTCTGACCTGAAAGGTTCTTGATTCAATGGCTGGTGAGTTCGCACAGTTAACCGAATGGGTATTCCTGAAAGGCGATCCTATACTGGGTGGCTTGCAATGCTAAATATGGGAGTGTCTGTGACACACATAAATATATCCCTCTTGAACTACATCTACAATAGAACTTTTGCTTAGCCAGATCCCCCAAAGTTCTGTAGTTACTTGATTGCTATTAAACCCAAGTAGAATGCAATGGGCCAGACTGCAGGGGGGAAAAGACAACCATCTTAACCAATTGCAGTTAAAATATCTGGCTTTTGAAAATTCTGGAAAATCCTATGGCTGTAAGTAGATATTGATAGAGTTCCTCCCACAGTCTTAGAAGGGGCTCCTGTAAGTAAGGGCCTGAAGCTTAAACTTAGTTTTCCAGTGAAATGACCTTTATAATGAACCTCAACTTCTCGTCTACCTTCTATTTTCTCTTTACTGTTTGTTTTTTACCTCACAGAGTCTCTCAGTTTCTTAGAGTATGATGACAGGCACTTGGTTTTATATGTGATCCACACAGCACCTTGAAAACTATAGTTATGTATTCCCATCACATTTAAAGGAAGGAACCAATGATAATTTCTGCAAAATGAGCAATTATCAAGATAAAGGAAAATATACTTTGCTTAAGATATCTTAATATTATTGTCTCTGATAAGAAACCAATGTGTACATACAGTTTTAAATTAAACATATGTAAATAATTTGAAAATTTTGCTCCTCAAACACAAGTCCAGACCCCAGATTTTATTATTCCTATGAAATTAAAACTCTGGTTAACTAGAATTATCAGAGAATAGCATCATTAAATTAAGATTTTTTCTGTCTAACTTAAGATCATTAACCAACACATTCTTTGTTTTCATTCTGTATTGTTCAAAATCTTTGTAAGTTTTTTTAATAAATTAATTTTTTATTGGTGTTCAATTTACCAACATACAGAATAATACCCAGTGCTCATCCCGTCAAGTGCCCCCCTCAGTGCCCATCACCCATTCATCCCCACCCCCCGCCCTCCTCCTCTTCCACCACCCCTAGTTCATTTCCCAGAGTTAGGAAATCTTTGTAAGTTTTAAGTGAACAACTTTTCTCATGTAGCAAGAATAGCCTGAATGTAATTTAATTTCATTAATTAGGTTGTTGAATTGTCTCCGGAATTTGACTCTGGAAGTCAATTTCATCATACCAGAGGTTCGGAAGATGTTAGGGTTCTTAATGAACATACAATTCCAGGGCAATGCCTGTGTCACAACATTTGTGTGGCAAAAGTACCATGAAACCTACAGAGCCACTCAAACTACAAATGGTAGTTTGAGCAAATAAATTTGCAATTATGTCCAGAAGCAGCTCTTACTTCAGGTATGGCTTGATCCAGGAGTTCAATCATTGCCTGTATAAACCTGAATCCTCTCTCTCTGATCTCTGTCTTCTGCCACAGTGGCTTCGAACTCAGACAACATAATGGAGAGAAGAACCATGCTCTCTCCTACAGCTAAGAAAATGCTGACATCATTTCAGAACTTCATATCCTTCTAGAACAGAGTTAAAGATGAAAGCTTCTCATTCCCCGAAGACTAGCAAACATCTCATTCTACTTCACTGGTTCTGAGTTACCTCCTTATTCCTGAACCAGACAATATGGCAGGAGGAATGGCAAAGAGGAACAAAATATAGTGGTTGGTTTAAGTCAGTTTGGGCTTACTCCTAAAGCAGGTGGTGAGTTCAATTTCACACAGTCTCAATGGCTGTGAATGATATGGTATGACATGGGGGACAGGTAGGGAGGGCTAAATTTTCCAAAGGAAAATAATGGTAAAGGAGAATGAATATTAGGGATGCAACCAACAAATGTCCACCACAATACCCATGAAACGATTCGGCTTTACAGTTAGGCAGTCTAGAGCTCTGATTCCATCATTTATTATTTTTAGAGTCTCAGGCAAGTTGACTTTTTAAAGTCAGCTTCCTCTTCTGTAAAATGGTGACAGTAATACCTACATCCCAGTTATTATAAAGGCTGCATAAGATAATACACATACAGTGAATGACATGTTGTCTGATATATACTAAGTGCTCAATGATAATAATTGTTACTCTTGTGTGAATTCTTCAGTCCTATGAATGGCTCCTATTAAAATGGGAGGCAAGGGAGTTCTTTTTAGAGAATAAATCTCTGCTTTGCCTCGAGAAAGAGCAGCCATAGATTTCAGGGAACAATTGACTTTTCCTTATTGGCCTCACCCAGTGTATAGAAAGTCCCCTTTCAAACCTCCCCCTGAGAGGTATATTAGGATGGAAATATTCCTGGGGTCACAAAATCAATATTGGAATTCATTTTTCCAAAGAAATGATCCGAACGGTGACCAAGTTTCCACGCTAGCTCCAAAGTATCAAGTTAGTCTACAGTGTAGTTGAAAAATAGTACCTTCACAGGGACATTGGGTAGAATTACAATGGTAGGCCCAAATCAGAAGTCCATCCAGATTTTTCTATAGGAAATTTGTATTCCTAAGTGACTACTAAATGAATGTTCAGTATGTGCTCAATTATAAAATAGTGAGATAGTTCAGTCTGGCCACAGGACATACCACACAGATGCATCGAGTATAAATTTTTTGAAATATTTAAGAAATACAAATGGAGCTATCTTACGGAGGAAATCCCCACCCCAGGGTGCAGGAATAGTGGATGGACAGAGGAGAACAACAAAACAACAGACTATTGAAAGATATGGAGCTCTTCATAAAATAAGCTGTCCAAGTCCATTCCCTCCACTACCCAGTCATTGGCTCTATGCCACACTGTAGCATTACAAATGTTGTTTCTCCGTATTTTCCATAAAATACTCTTTGACATATATGTAATGGCATTTGAGATTTTTTTTTGTCTTTAGGAAACAAGGAACCACAAAAGTGGAAAAAAACAAAAAAAAAAGAGTGCTTTCACTGAGAAGCAAACTACCAGATCAGATCAATACATATCTCTTCTCTGGTGCAAACAATACGATAGTTTCCGGAGGACCATCAGGTTTCCAAGCATCCTGGGCTCCAGTGAAGTTTACTGCCTTTTTTTTTTTTTTTTTTTTTTAATTCACAGTTCCCCCTCCATGGAAGGTTGCAGGTGTGAAGCAGCTGTGTGCAAGGTAACATCTCATACATTTGCACAGCGTAGCAGATTGGGCTCACATCTTTCTTTCTTTGCTTTTCTTCTCTTTTTCTTCTCCTTCCAATTTGAGTTTATGGGATTTCACTCTACGGCTCCATAGTGATTAAGACAAGGGAGTACTTCCTAAAACTCAAGTTAAAATCCTCCTGCTATAAAAACAAGGAGGTTTCTTTTCTATTCTCGTCTGTAGATATTTGAGCACGGCTGGTCAGTCTATTCTGTGTTAAAACCTTTCATGAACTTGAAGATCATTATTAGATTCCCTTCCTTTTTCTAGACTTAGAATTCTCCTCACTCATTTGTTATATTTCTTGGTTGCAAACTATTTTATCATCTCTCTTTTTTCTATTTACCCTGTCCCAAATTCTCCCATCCCTTCCTGAACTGAACCCCGCACTTTTGACAAGAAATATAACCAAAAGGAATATTGGAATATAATAGGAGGAGAGAAAAGAAAGGAGTGATAAGGAATATAATAAGTCACCAGAACGGAATATAAAAAGGAGAGAAAAGTAAACTGTGGACATGGTCTTTAGATAGAACAGGAACTGAGTCTTGGCTCTATCACTTACCCTTTTGGAACATTCTTACAAGTTACTTAACACTTCAGTCCCGTGCTTTGTAAAACAGAGATAATTCATAGGAGCATGAAAAGAAAGCTTCCTGGCATCAGCAAAGGCTCCATAGATGGTTAAGATGTAGCAGACTGCAGTGCCCCACTCAGATCCTCTTGAATTCCTTTGACCATTTCCGTGCATTCCTTCCTGCTCTGGTGGCTTTTACTTCCAATGGCCTCCTGCATAGGACTCTCCTTTAGAGGATTAGCCTAGGGCTGTTGGAGCAGAAGTCCCTAGGAGTGTACATGGCCCTGGGGTTGGCCTCTGCAGTGAGTGATGATGCAAGTGTATACAAGCCCAGCCTCCTCCCAGTGGCCTGGTGGTAGATAACTCAACTTCCACTCTAGGATTCGCCTGAAGCTTCCCCCTTAAGGGGCTTGGCCTGAAACAGACATGTTGCTTGGCTTCTCTTTTCCTGTCCTGAGGCTCCCATTCCTTCACTGGTTTCTCCTGGGAGCACTGCCTTAAATAAATCATCTATACACAAATCCTCATCTCAGGATCTGCTTCTGGGATCCTGACATAAGACAATTACCAATACAATTATCATCCTTACTTCTTTATAGTGCAAATTGTTCAAATACCTCAATTCAAGGAAGATAGGGATTTTTCACTCTGGTGGACAAATGTTCCCAAACAGGAAAAAAAATCCAAACAGAGCAATTTCCTTAACTCATCGCATTGTAGACAAACTGTAGTGCATAGTGAATCACTCAGTGAATTACCAAAAGTAAAGGAGGTTTTAAGCAGGTGGCATGGGCATTTCCAAAATAACTCACAATTATTCATTCTTTAGAAATTGCTTTACTAACCTTCACCTTGTTTCTGTACCAGGATCCTACAAGGAAGAAAAGTTCCCAGCCCATGGTCTTAATTTTGCTCTGCATTAAGAAAATGTGGTCTTGATGTGTCTAATGTCCTCCCCTCCTTTGCAAGAGAGCTAGGACTAGAGATAGGGTCTTGCAAAGTTAGAACAAGACCTCTTACCAGAGTCACCCTGGAAGACCAACTCCCTAAGAGACAGGCATAACTACACTCTGGAGCTGGCATGGGAAGAGAGGAGCTGGAGGTCTCACAGAGGCAGATTTGGGGCAAGAATAAGGACGAGCACTCAAGCAACCAGGGCGATTGCCAGCCAGTCCCTGCTGTCACTGCATGTGAGGAGTGAGAGTATGTCAGGCTGGCTTAAAAGCCCAGATGCAAAGGCTTGGAGTTAAAGACCACCAAGGACGGGGCTTTAAGTATCTCGGTACTCCTGAGGGGGTTATTGGAAGGACTTAAAGTAATTTAGTTTCTCTCATGGGTCATCTCTTATCTTTATTTCTATTATCCTCCTTGCTCCCGACGCCTGGATTTGTCAACAGTTAGACAGTAAATCCACTGTCCCTAATTTAAAGGGCACCCAGATAACCCATATGTTTAGTGTTCCCCTCTGCCCTTTGAGGCAACACCAGGTTTATCCTATTCTACACAAGCTTTGTGGCAGCTTTCTTTTAAAAAACTGTATTTCAGTTAGTTGAGGTTGCCAGAAAATGCAATTCCAAATATGTAAAGCAGTATCATCATTATTTTCCATATGCATTTGCCTTTCCTGCATTTCATGGGGCAAAGGTCCACATTTTTCCAATTTTAAAATTAATCTAATCACTCCTTTCCAACTCTCTTTCCTTCTCCCAATTCTTATTCTTAATCAGAATGAGTTTGAGGTTCTCTATAAGTCAAAGGATGCTCTTGTTTGGGCCAAGCTCACCCCACTCCCCCCACCCCCAGTTCAGCAGCCTAAGTACATTTTCTACCAAAATCTCCTCCTGCAACAACAACTGCAAACCCATTTTTTTTTTTAAGATTTTATTTATTTATTCATGAGAGACACAGAGAGAGAGAAGCAGAAGGAGAAGCAGAGGGAGAGGCAGGCTCCGTGTGAGGAGCCCGATGTGGGATTTGATCCCGGGACTCCAGGATCACACCCTGGGTGGAAGGCAGGCACTAAACCGCTGAGCCACCCAGGGATCCCCAACCCCATCCGTTTTTAACTGAATTTTTACATTTAAATTGATCATTATAGAGAGAATTTTTAGCCACTTACACTAGCTAGTTTTTTTTTTTTTTTCCAAAAGGTAAGGAATCACTTATTTATTTTTCCCTAGCTCTGCTCTTACTCTTGCCAAGGCCACAGCATTGAGGAAAAAAGAGAGCACGCATGCGCATGGATGCACACACACTTTCTACAAGGACTCTTTCACTCGTTGTCATGGTTTCTTTTGAAGCCTATTACCTGTGGTAATCCTACCTGCATGATATTCTATTTGTTTGTTTGTTTGCTTATTTGTTTGTTTTAAATACCACATTATTTTCATGCTTTTATTTATAGGATGTTGTCAGTAAGGAATTTAGAACTTTCTACCTCAGTATCTTGTTCTTACTCCAGCCTACTTTTGAACAAGTTGTTTACATCTGAACCTATTTTCTTACTTAATCCATAGGAGTTGATGAGGTATCTTAGATTATTTAGACCTTGAGCCTAACAGAATAAAGTTCTTCTGAAAGTCACTGATGAACTCTCTATTGTTAAATGCAATGGCTAATCCTGAGGATTCCTGTTTTATTAGACCTTTCAGAAAGAATTGACACATCTGACCACTATTTCTGCCTTGAAACATGTTCTTTACTTGGCTTCCAGATTATCATACTTTTTTAAACCATTCCTTCTCAGCTTCATTGGCTGATTTCTTCTTATCTCCCTGAACCACAAGGTTCAACCCACAGACCCCTTCTCAAAGAGTGACCTAAACGATCTTATCCAGTCTCATGAGATCTTTAAATATCATCTATATGCCGATGATCCTCAAATTTCTATCTCTAACTTTGGCCTCTCTCTCTCTCTCAACTTCAGACTCACATGTCCACATGATTATTTGATAACTCCACTTGGATATCTAATAGACATATCTTCTCAGTATGCCCCAAATCAGATCTTTAGACACGTGCATGCACGCACACACACACACACACACATATACACAATCATACCCTCACTTCTCCAATCTTCCCCACCTTAATTGAATCTCCTTCTACCAATTATTCAGATCAATATCCTGGTGACATCCTCAGCTTTACTCTTATTCTGAAAGACACTACCAAATCCTATTGTCTCCACCTTCAAAATATATCCACCCCCACTACCTCCACCCTGATTCAGTCCTGTCCAGATAATTTCAGTAGCCTTGTTGTTTGTTTGTTTCTTTAAAGATTTTATTTATTTATTCATGAGAGACAGAGAGAGAGAGAGGTAGAGACATAGAAAGAGGGAGAAACAGGCTCCTTGTATGGAGCCCGACGCGAGACTCGATCTCAGGACCCCAGGATCACGACCCAAACCAAGGCAGACACTAAAACACTTAGCCACCCAGGTGTCTCATTTCAGTAGCCCCCTAATCTCATTTCAGTAGCCCCCTGATCTCCTTCCATATGCCTCTGCCCTTTTTCCAACTCTCCTC
This sequence comes from Canis lupus dingo, assembly GCF_003254725.2. NCBI lineage: Eukaryota > Metazoa > Chordata > Mammalia > Carnivora > Canidae > Canis > Canis lupus. The sequence continues at coordinate 24,518,076 of NC_064265.1, forward strand.
AGTCAACATAACATCCAAAGTGATCCTATTAAAAGGATCATCTTGGTCATCTGCACAAAGCCCTTTAGTGGCTTTCCATGGAACTCAAAGCAAAAGCCAATGTCCTCTCTATGATTTACAAGCTCCTACATGGTCTCGTCTTCATTACCTCTTTGACATCATCTCCTATAACTCTCCCCCTCATTTATTCCACTCCAGTAAACCCAGCCTCTTTGCTCTGCTTTTCCGCACAAAAACACCAGGCATGCCCCAGTCCATGGCCTTTGCACTTGCTTTTTTGTCTGCTTAGATTACTCATGCTTCAGATATTCACATGGTTTGTTCTTCTACTTTCTTCAGGTCTTTGCCTAAAATCACTTTTTAGTGAGGCTACTCTCACCAACTCTCTAAAATTTCCCTTCCTTCCTTCCTTCCTTTATTTATTATTAGCCATTATCACTATGAAACATGTCATTTACTTTGCTTACAATTTTTGTTTACTACCTGTCTCATTCACTGACCCATGAAGGCAGAAGTTTTTATTCTGTTTTATTCAGAAAACCACTGAATCCCCAGCTTCTGGTGCCAGAAGCACAGTGGGTGCTCACTGGATATTTGTGGAATGAATAAACAATGCTAGGGACACCTGGGTGGCTCAGTGGTTGAGTATTTGCCTTTGGCTCGGGGTATGATCCCAGGGCCTGGGGATAGAGTCCTGCAGCAGGCTCCCCGCAGGGAGCCTGCTTCTCCCTCAGCCCATGTCTCTGCCTCTCTCCCTGTGTCTCTAATGAACAGATAAATAAAATCTTTGAAAAATAAATAAATACATAAATATAGAGGTAGTTTCATCTAGTGCATCTCACGTACCCCAAATAAAAAGATAGGCACAATAAGAGTTGTTCCGGGACTGGAAACAAGGATGGCCACAGGAAGACCATGCCCGATCATTACCAAAGCAAGGTAAGATGTTGGACTAGAACTCGTGACCTCTCCAACTTTAACACCACCCCCATGTGTTTTAGTCATTGGATGCACCTAACTGGAAAGAAATAGATTTCACCCAAGTCCTTAGGCATGGTAGGCTCCTAAGAATTTAATTTGTGCAAGATCACCCGCTAAAGCTTTACCAACCCCCCAACTTTCTTCCATGTAGTGGACTTAGCAAATTGACCACTTAGTAGTGCTGATTTTATTAGGACCTGTATCACTGTCCCTTTCTTCCCGGTGGAGGCAAACATGAAGTCTCTTGACTTTAATATATCAAAGGGAACTACGTGAAGTTTGATTTAAAAACGAGGTTTTCATAAACTAACGACAACATGAGTCCTACAGCTCGGTGATTCAAATTCTTCTGCCTAATTCTCCTCCCCTTTCTTCTCCTGATTTTTACCATTCTCGTTTTTGCCAACTCTTCTCTCTCTCTCTCTCTCTCTGTCTCTTTTGTTGTTATTATTATTTTTTTAATTAGAAGGCACATAGCAGGGATTCTACACAGTTCACCTGAAAGCAACAGAAAATTAGTCAAGGAGTGAAGAAGTGCCTGCAATTTTATGACTCGATAGAGACCAATTTAGACAACTTTTCAGTATTGTGGCACATCTTCCCATTTTGTTTGTTTGTTTGTTTGTCTTTCTGTGTCTCTGATTCCATCATACCTAAGGCCTGAGGGACCTTCCCTTCCCCTATCTGTGTCCCCTGCAGGCATAAAGATACCTATAGGCCCTTGCATGCATTACACGTTCACTTGGGGATTGGGGATATTACTATTAGGGTGTGGAAGATTTGTTTCATACAGGGAGTTATGTAGCATCTTCAGGGGATCTGAGACCTAGAAAACAGCGGTCCTATTCAAGGAAGGCCATGTTACCAGGGAGCCCAGTTATCAATCAATGTACCACAAAAATTAAACCGTCTCTTATAACAGCAGTCGAAGCACTGTGGGCAATGAATTCTTAGGGGGTGGCAAAACAGATGAAATCCAGTCATCACATTTTACAACAGATCTGCTGCTTGATAAAGTACAACTGGAGAGCAGACTGTTAGCAATAAGGCCATTTCTAAGAATAAAACGCGAGTTTGTAAAAGATCCGTTTGAATTATTAACTCCAAAAAGTGGCTGGAGAAGAAAATGGTTGCTGCTATCACTGGCTTTTCTCCTCACGTGTATGATTAGAACAAAGGGAGGCACAGAAGAGCAGGGGAAAGAAGTGAAAGCAAATTTCCCTCCGACATAAGGAGGCACATTTTCACGCAGTGCCTCATCGATACATGGAGAGGCCACCTACCAGGTAAAGAAAACAGTGCGGCCGTTGTGCAAGCGAGCAGATGCCGGAGCAGGGGAAAACACGCTCGTTTTTACCAAACACCGTTGCTTTCTTTCCTTTCTTTCTTTCTTTCTTTTTTTTTTTTTTTTTTTTGCTTGCAAAGCATTCTTTTAATACCAAGTGGACACATCTAGCCTTTCCTTTACTCTGCACCCTGTGGATTTCCACTCCCTGCTCCCAGAGCCCCCAATCCGGATTCAATTTAAAATGTGAGGCATGTTGGAGGTCACAGGAAAACAGCCAAGGTGACCATTAATATCTTCTCTCTTGCTCTGATGTGACAAACCGAGGATGAATCGATCTGGAAAGACAATATTAGTGTTTTCCAATTCAATACTTCTCACCATGTTAACGATGAGATTTGAAATCTTTCATCCGAAGAGACGCAGAGAAACATGTTAACAGGTCACAGAGGTCAATGCTCTCCTTTGATTTTATGGGCATGTTTTCTCCATGTTGTGTGGAGACAAACACATGCATCCCGACTCACTCAGAAAATAAAATGTTTCCTTCTGGAATCCAGCCCCATGAAGAAAAAGAGAGTCATGCTATCGCTGCTACTACAGATTCTAGGAGGTCATTTGTTCGGTGTTTTCTTCTTAGGGAAAGTTGCTCTCAGGACCCTTTTATGTCTCTCTTTTCACATCTTTCCAGTAGAAAATCCCTAACCTTCTTTAAAGATTGTAAGACATGACTTTTCAGAACAGATAGGTCCTATTGACCATAAATACTATTAATACATAATGTCAATACTCACCGTATACTGTATTGTTAAAGATGCGTCCCTTTCTTGTATAAAGCAATTGAATGTAAGATAAGTTGAATAATATTTAGCCATTTAGGATTTAATTATCCTTCTATTTAAAAGAAACGGGGCGGAAGATGGTAGGGGAGAGTACCTGGGTAGCTCAGTGGAAGAGCATCTGCCTTCAGCTCAGGTCGTGATCCCAGGGTCCGAGGATCTAGTTGCACATCAGGCTCCCCATAGGAAGCCTACTTCTCCTCTGCCTTTGTCTATTCCTCTCTCTGTGACTCTTATGAATAAATAAATAAAATCTTAAAAAAAAAAAAACGGGAATAACATTTACATCTCTCATATTACGGATCTGATCAAGGAATTTCAAGAAAGACAACATAAGACCCAAGATTTAAAAAAAAAAAAAAAAAAACGCTATGAATATGCTTAGTCTAAAACTCTGGAGGGTGAAAGGACTATGATCAAAGGTTACAGAATAACTACAGGTAAATTGACTATTCATCGAATTCTGGGATAACATGGCTAAAGTACCTGAAGAAATGGCATTGGGTTAAATGCTTGCAATTATTTGTTATTGGGTTGGGTGTTGTTTTGTTTTCCTTTTTTAAGGAAATTTTTCATATCACAGGATGGATATAGATTTAGAAAGTCAGCTTTTTTTCTATGATATTATAACATAAGAGCCAAGGAAGAGTTGGGTTAACTTTATTTGTATGTATTTACTTTGTTTTAAGCATTCTTCTAAGCACTTTTAAAAGACTATCTTGGGGGTGCCTGAGTGGTACAGTATGTTAAGCAACCGACTCTTGATTTCAGCTCAGGTCCTGATCTCAGGGTCATGGATAGAGCCCTGCCTCAGGCGGCACGCTTGGCATAGAGTCTGCTTGGGATTCTTACTCTCTCTCCCTCTGCCCCTCCTCCCACTCATGCTCTCTATCTCTTTTTCTCTAAAGTGAATAAATAGGGACTCCTGGGTGGCTCAGTGATTAAGCATCATGCCTTCAGCTCAGGGTGTGATCCTGGAGTCCCAGGATCGAGTCCCACATCGGGTTCCTTGCATAGAGCCTGCTTCTCCTGTCTCTGTCTCTCTCTGTATGTCTCTCATGAATAAGTAAATAAAATATTTTAAAAATAATAAATATTTTTAAGAAAATTAGCTCATTAATCCCTACTTTGGTTCAGTGAGGTAGGTATTCTTTTTTATACTCATTCTTTGGTTAGAAACGAAGGCTCAGAGAAGGTATGACATCATACAGCAGATAGGCAGTGGAGCCTGGCCCCCAAATCTGTGCTCAAAACTATTGCATCAGCTCCCATTCAATCACACATTCAATAAATGTCCAGTGAGCATCTACTGTGTGCAGGGGACTGTGCTAAGATAAATTAAATCTTGTCCTTTCCTCAAAATATCTACAAATTAAGAAGAGACATGAGGCATGGATGGACACAAATGCCTATATCTTAAGGATGCATGGGATAAGTTACCTAACAGAGACACCTGGAATATCTGAAGTGACTCTGTAATCTCTACATGTGGTCCAAGGAGAATGGGACATAGGAGAAGCAGAAAAGAAGGACTTGGGAGGAGGAGACCAACAATCATGTTGAGAAGAATTATAAAGGGAGCCTGTAGTAAATACCTTTTAAATGTTGAGAAAAGAGAGTTCCCCCTGGGAGAAAAATCAATTCTTACAAAATATTGGAGCTGTGCCAACTTCAATGTTCTATAGACTCAGTAAAGGCAGGTCTCTTGGAGCAAAGCTTGGCTGTTGCCTTTTCTCCCACTTGGACAACAAAGAAACCAAGCAAGTATTTACACATTTAAAAGTACAATTTAGCTACCATACACCCCTGAGAATGACTAAAATTTTTAAAAATAAAAGTAAAAAGACTGACAATACAGACAATGGTAAATGTTGCCAAGAATATGGAGCAAATGAGACCCTTATAAATTATAGGTGGTAATGTGCAATGGTACAACCTCTTCAGAAAAAGGTTGAGCAGTTTCCTATAAATCTAAATATACACATACTTTATAATTCAGCAATTCTACCCCTAGGTATTTACCCAAAAGAAATAAAAACAGATGTCCACAAAAAGTCTTGTTCAAGAAACACAGCATAGATGAATCCCAAAAACATTATGCTGAGTGAAAGTAGCCAGACACAAAAGACCACATGGTACAGGATTCCATTTATATGAAGTTCTAGACTTGGAAAAAGAATTATTTGGTAGAATCAAATCAGAACAATGATCAGGTCTGGGAGGGTGAGTGCCTGGATTACTAGCAAGAATCATGGGAGAACTTCCTGGGAGTTGAGTAACACAGGTATATGTATTTGTCAAAACTTATGGAATGATCATTTAAGATTTATATATTCCATTGCATATAAATTTTACCCTGAAAGACAAGAAATGTAAAAGATATTGAATTCTAGCTAAAGATATGCATGACGTAGTATTTAAAAGTGAAATGTCTTTATGTCTGCCACTTCAATATGTATCAAAAAATAAGACGGACGGATGGATGGACAAATAGATATGTGATAAAGCAAATATATTAAAATGTTAATTACAGAATCTAGCTGCTGGGTTTTTGAACATTCACTGTCAGGTTCATTCAACTTTGCTGTATGCTTGAAATTTTTCATAATAAAATTGCTTTTGGAAAAATACAAAGTCGAGAATACTGACTGAAGTGATAGATATTTTTGAAGATTTAAAGACTTGAATCACCTACAAATCAGAAGGACTTTGCAGTGAAGAAGGCTTAAGCTCCTATTTTTGTAACTACTCTACTTTCTTAAAGTATAGATGGAAATAACCAGAGAAGTAACACAACTACAATGCATGACTGGAGGACTCTCAGTTTTATGATACAAAATGTGTGCCTTATGTGTTTTAGAAATAATCTTTTCTTTTAAAGATTTTATTTATTTATTCATGAGAGACACAGAAAGAGAGAGGCAGAGACATAAGTAGAGAAAGAAGCAGGCTCCTTGCAGGAAGCCTGATGTGGGACTCGATCCCAGTACTCCAGGATCATGCCCTGAGCTGCAGACGCTCAAACGCGCTAAGCCACCCAGTCGTCCTGTTTTAGAAATAATCTGGATGGCTCAGTGGTTGAGTGTCTGCCTTCAGCTCAGGTCCTGATCCCAGGATCCGGGATCAAGTCCATCATCGGGCTCCTTGTGGGGAGCCTGCTTCTCCCTCTGCCTGTGTCTCTGTCTCTCTGTCTCTGTCTCTGTCTCTGTCTGTGTGTGTGTGTGTGTGTGTGTGTGTCTCATGAATAAATAAAATAAGTCTTTAAAAAAAAATACAGTGGATACACCAAAGATTGGAATACAAGAGCAATCTCTGGAGCCCTAGGAATTTGCTATAGACATTTTTGCTTGTTGTGCAGAAAATTTGGAAAAGCTCATAAGTACATAGTGAAGAAGAAAGAAACTACCCCATAATCTGATCACCAACAGAAAATCACTGTTAATAGTTTGAGAAATTTATTTCCAGTGATTTCTCTTTCCACATTTGAACAGACTTAAAATGGTAAATAGTTCAATATATAGTATGAATAAAAAATTTCTCATAAATCATTTTGAGAAGTACATAATGTTGTTTTATTTTTTTTAAATTTTATTTAAATTCAATTTGCCAACATATACATAATGTTATTTTAAATGGGTATGTCATATTTTACTACGGAAATGTGGGCATATAGGTTGTTTTAATTTAGTTTTCTATAATAAATCATGTAGAAAAGAAACATCTGTGCAAAAATACTTATTTTTAGGGCAAAGAATTTCGGAAAATTGTACGTTTAACAGAGCATCTTAGCTGGTCTATGGGTCAAGAATTCGCTCCCATGTGCTTTTGACCAAGTGTCCTTATTGCTACAGACAGCTCAATTAAATTAAATATGGGCTTAACCTCATCCCATGGTTTGTCAGCATTCCAACAGCCCATGGAAAGAGACTTGAGCTCTGTCCACACCTGCAGTTCAGGCAAACACAGACTTATGCCTGAGTGGGGGATGGGAGAGGAGGTAGAGATGAAGAACTCAGTTTGAAATTGTTCTTTTCTTCTCCAGCAAGGGAGAAAGGAACTAGAATCTTAAGTGAGGCAGCAGCCCAACATGGGAAAATGCCTGAGACAGTGAGGAGAAGGGTTGCCCTTCTAGAGGATGAGGCTGTGCTTGAACCCCTCCACGTTGACGCATCTGCTGGATATCCCTGACGCATCTGCTGGATACAGTGCAGCCACTGTATTATAAAAGGATAAAGAAACTGTATCATGTCAACAGCAGAGTGGGTAAACCGCTGGGCTGAGGAGACCCTCTTTAAAAGCAGTGGACATAAGACGATAAGGTATTTCCATAAGGTGTGTGCCGTGGAGAGACACTCAGAAATAGGGACTCATCGCAAAAGAACTTAAACATATTGTTATCCTGTAGGCAAGAGGACGTGGTACAAGATGAGAAAAGATTTATATCTCTCCCTTGTTCTGCTTTAGCAAATGACTCAGATCTGCTAGAGTACTAGAGCCGGCAGGCACCAGCTGGAGAGAGCTCATTGGTAAATACTCAGGAATTCTGCAAACTGGTTTGGTAACTTGAAACTGGCCATGCTGGAAGTATTCATAGCATGGAAATCAGCAAATACCACGTATCAGAGCTTCCCCCTTACCCCCCGGAGATCTGGCTTACCCCTTCATCACAGCTCAAATCCAAAGCTCCCTTTCTGATTTCTCCCCCAAATTCCAGACCCATTATTGCCAACTACATTCAGAACATCTCTACTCAAATTCATGAAGTTCAAAAGAGAACCCATTATATTGTCTCTCAGGTATGACCTTGCTAGTGCATTCTGTACTTCTGTTAACAATTTACCATCTTCCCAAACACTATAACTCAAAACTTCACAATCGTATTTGACACTTCACTCAATAATAACAAGAAAAAATACAGGGAACAAAAAGGGGAATTATTCAAGTGGCATTAATTTAACACATTATGTCAGCCCCTGTGATTAGCTCTTTACAAACGTTCTCACAACATCTCTTGAAAGGAGAAATTATTCCAGTTCTGCAAACGGAAAACTAAAGGTCAAGGAAGTTATATTACTTACCCAAACTTATGTAGTTATTAATTTTCAGAACTATGATTTGAATCCAGGGCCCTCTTAGTACAGAAACCATTCTTAAACCCAAATGTCCTATTTGTAAACAATCAGCTGCTAAATTTGGTCCTTCAGCCCTTTTGTCACTATTTTTCTGGAGATATTATTTATATATAATGAAATGTGGAAATCTTTTCTTTAGATTTTTATTTATTTATTAGAGAGAGAGAGAGACCACAGAGCGAGAGGGAGAGCAGACTCCCTGCTAAGTGGGGAAATCGCTGCCAGGGGGGCTAGATCTCAGGCTCCTGAGATCTGGCTCCTGAGATCATGGTCTCAGCGAAAGGCAGACACTTAACCGACTGAGCCACCCAGGAGCTCCTGAAATGTGAAAATCTTAAGTGTACATTCACTGTGTTGACAAATTTATACACTTGTGTCAATTCACACTTCTGTTTGAACATAGAATACTTTCATCCCCCTCAGAAAGTTTCCTTCTTCCTTGTTTCATTCAATCCACTCTGGAGAGTAACGACTGCTTTGATTTATTTTATCACGAAAGGGTTTTATCTGTTCAGATAAATTTCATGATACATGAAATCATACAGCAAACTCTCTTTTGTGGAAAGCTTCCTTAGCTGAGCATTTTGAGAATAACCCATGTATATTGTATATTTACATATATCAATATTTTTTGTCTTTTTATCACTGAGTAATATTCCATTGTATCAATAAATCAGTTTATCTACCATTTTACTGACAGACATACGAATGATTGGCTATTATGAATAAGGATGCTATGAATAATCTCGTACAAGTCTTTTTGTTGACATATGTCTTCATTTCTTTTGGGTGAAACTTAAAAGTAGAAGTGCTAAACAGATTTGGGTATGTTTGTATGAGATATTTCATACTGATTTCCAAAATGGTTTCATCATTTTATGTTCTGACTACCAGGGTTACTTCCTGATAATCCCATTGTAAGTTGAAAATATCCTAAGTTGAAATGCATTTAGTATACCTAACTTACCAAACATCAAAGCTTAGCCTAGCCTACCTTAAACCTGTGCTCAAAATAATTAGGCTAATTATAATAATAATTTAGGCTACAGCGGGCAAAATTATCTAACACAAAGCCCATTTTATAGTGAAGTGTTGAATATCTCATATAATTAATTGAATACTGTACTGAAAGTGAAAAACAGAATTGTCACACATAAGTGTATTGGTTGTTTACCCTGGCGATCACGTGGTTGCCTGAGAGTTGTGGCTCACTGCCACTGCCCAGCAGAACGAGAGAGGATCCTACCACGTGTGACTAACTGGAAAAAGATCAAGTTTCAGAATCTGAAGTTCTGTTTCTACTGAATGCATATTGCTTTTGCCTGATCGTAAAGTCAAAAAATTAAATTGAACCATCGAAAGTTAGGGACCATCTGTATGTGATGATTCCAGTTACTCCACATTCTTGCCAACACTTAGTACGTATTGTCAGTTTTTTTAATTTTAGCCATTCTGGTGAGCGTGTAGTGATAACTCATTGGCTTTGATTTACATTTCCCTAACGACATTTCCCTTACGATTTCTGAAGTAGACCTAGACATTGAGGAAAACACAAGAGTAGCAGGAATGTGTCTTCATGACTATACAGAAGGCAAAAACTCCTTTGACAGGGCCCAGAAAGCACTAACTTAAAAATATCTATAGATCTATAATATATTTATATCATATATTAAAATATATATCTTATTCACACACACATGCACACATACACATACAGTGGACTTCATCAAAGTTAAAACCTTAAGAAAACGAATAAACAACCCATATCCTGGAGTAAATACGTACATACAAAGCACTTACACCCAAACCATATAAACAACTCTTCAACAAAAAAATTTTTAAAAATTCGATGGGGGGATTATGGGCAAAAGACTTGAACAGACATTTCACAAAGGAAGATCGACAATGGCCAAAAAAGTACATGAGAAAATTCCTCAGGGTACATCATCTTTACCTTTTTTAGGAGCCAATCATTTTTTATTTTGTACTACGGCTTCTGTAAGTATAACTCCCAACCCAAACTGTAAACCACTTGAAAGCAAAATGAACATTTGAGGCATCTTTTGTACCAGAGTATATATACATGTGGAGACAGGAAAGGCTCACAAATATTTTTAAATGGTTGACCAAATGAATTAAAAATGCATGTCATAATTTTAGCTGGTCATTAATATTGTAAGCAAATAAAGCAGTAACATGAGAGCAGCACCAAGAAAGAAAAAAGACAATAGATAACCAGAGGAATAAGCAAACCTAAGGGGGAAAAAAAAAGTATTTCCCACAGACAGTTGAAGTGACATTTTAAATGTTAGTGTAAAATACAAGAGGAAATAGAGTTAGTAAAATAAAACGACAACGATAATGTGAAATAAAGCTTTCCAAAAATAAGACACCTACTTTTTTGCATGGGCAACCCATCTCTGTGTGAGTAATTTTGCATCTATGAAAGCCCAGGGGAAGCTATCAGACCAAAACAGGAAGCTGTGCATGTGCTCTCAGGCGGAAGTCACCAAGACATGGCTCTTGTGTACTCTGATGTGCAACCTGCTTGCCAGAAGACTCAGATTCCTTGTCGAAAAATAGACCCCAAAAATGCAGATGGCAGCATTACTGTATCACAATAGTGTTTTCAGATTCGGGTGACATCTTGGAATTCCCAGCATACCACAATTTTAACTCCTATAGGGCATGACCTTTCTGAAATAAAATTTGTTCACTGAGGCACATGTGAATGGCTTGTGCAAAACTTGTTTATCCCCATGACTCATGAGCCATTGTTCAATATTTACAGTAACTCTAAAAAGGAATTTTCTAGAACCGAGGCTTATCCAGGCCATCTTCATAATTATTTTTTAAAAAAGAATGCACTCTCTGTTCCAGATGATATCCTCAAGAACCAGTTCTTTTCAGGAAAAGGGAGAGAGAAAGAAAGAAAGAAAAAAAAGAAAGAAAGAAGAAAGGAAGGAAGGAAGGAAGGAAGGAAGGAAGGAAGGAAGGAAGGAAGAAAAAGAAAGAAAGAAAGAAAGAAAGAAAGAAAGAAAGAAAGAAAGAAAGAAAGAAAGAAAGAAAGAAAGAAAGAAAAGAAAGAAAGAAAGAAAGAAAGAAAGAGGAAGAAAGAAAACCTGAAAAATTCCAAGGAGCTTATTTATATCCCAAATTTCAAACTAATTTGTATAAATCATTGAATTCCCATGTGAAAGTAAGATTGGTTCTTTTCTCTTTCCTGATCAGAGCTTTGACACATGTGGAAGTTTCTGACCAATAGAAGTAATTTTCATGACTTTTCCTTTTTGAGACTCTCTGGAGGAAAAAAAAAGCAAGCTTACTGAATAAATTAAATTACATTTCATGACTAGAGCAGTAAACAAGAGGATTAGAGGGACACTCTGGGTGGGGTTCATACAGGTCCTGGGAAAAGAAAGAAAAACGGAAATTTTTTAAAAAGAAAGAGATTGAAGAGTTAAAAGATTTAGAAGACTCTAAAAAAATGACATTCCAGAACTGTAAGATGTGTGTGTGTGTGTGTGTGTGTGTGTGTGTGTGTGTGTTTATGGAGTAGGAAGCTCCAGGAGGGGAAGTTAGGAAGGAGGGAGTATATAAGACTCAGAGAAAATCAAACCTTAAGTGAAAGTTGTCATTTTTGTCAGAAAAAACTTGGTGGATAAATATATCTATCTCTACTCAGACAAAACATACCAAGACAATTAGCAGAACTCCTTAAAGAATATGACCTCACCTGCAATGCTATCTCAGAAACCTTATTCTCCAATTATAGAACCATCTAGCACACCATGAATACACACACATTTTAACATGTTAACACAGACCCAACGCCACAATAATAGGCATAAGGGAAAGAGACAGGATGGAAATTGCAAAATGGCAGAGTTTTCTTAAACACATTGGATGGACATACACACTTCAAACCAATCTCTTGAAGTCTCACTTCTTTCTCAAGTTTTCTCAATGAAAAGCTAATAAGAAAAGAAAGTGTCTGTGGCCAGGGTTGGGAGAAAACAGAAAAGTAAATCTTTCAAAGTTCTGAAGTGATATCAAGGCAAAGGCACATTCAGTCCAGGTATTACTATTTTTGTCTTTCCAACCTGTAAATAGAGAACACGTGCTCAAGGCTCCTCTGTTCTCCTTGACCACCCTCTCCCAGTGCAAACTTGCCTTAGATTTTCCACAAATGTGACGCATTCCTATAAAAGCTACATGTATATAATTTTTTAGATCTGTCATATTTTTAAATGCTCAAGGAGAGCCTATCATTTGAAGGATTTCCCTTAGTTTATACATGTCTAAGTTCCAATTTGGGCATTTGGGACTTCTATAAAATGTAGTGTATCAGAATAGTGTTCCATTTCAGAATCAGTGAATGGCTTTGCTACACCAGAATGTCAGGCTTCAGCATGTTATTTCTGTATTTTAATTCAAATCCTTTATGTGACTACCTATCCATTTCTAATTTGAATTTTGCTGGGTGGTTTAAAGCTTTTAAGTCCTTTCACATCTATTCTTTAAGATGCTTAGTTTAGCATCTTGCATTTTCCCGCCAGGGTTTTCTTGTGCATAATTCTTTGGCACGCCAGGTGGCAGGTTCTGAAACAGTTGTTGGGCTTTCTGTGGCCCCCAAACTCTCCCAAGGAATATAGGCAACTTGGGAGCATCCTGGAGGATTTGGTGCCTGGGGTAACGTGTGCTGTTTGTTTAGTACATTAGCACCTCAGAAAAAGATCGTAAAGAAGGTGTTCCTGATGGCGTGGAGCACAAAAATAGGAAGCAGAGTGGATCTGTTTCAGCACTAGTTGGTGCTCTGTCAGCAGTATCCAAATGTTAGACTCTAGTTTAAAATTGATAACCTCAATGTTTTTAGCCAGTGTTTCCAATGTTTGAAGATACGGGTTAGAAGATGTCAGCTGGAATCCATGATCTTGGAGGGGCTTTTAATGAGAATGTGGTGGATTTGGCCAGACATGACTCGAGTGCCTTGTCTTATTCTTTTGTGCTCCCTTTGCAGGAATGTGGAGCAAATTTTCCAGGGACTTCGGTTCTCACGTAGATTTTTTTTTTTTAATTCTGTGCTTTAGCAATAAATCTATAATGACCATTATGAGGCCTAAATATATGAAACATGAATGGTGAAAAGGCCACCTGCATTATGGTAGTACCAATAATAGCTACCAGTTCTGCATGCTAACTAGGGCGCAGCCACAAGACTAAGTTATTTACATACATCTAATCTGTATAATAAGGCTGTAACTTGGGTGCTCTTATGGATATTCTACAGATAAAGGAACTGAGCCTGTACATTACTGAAAATATGTGTCACCTTGACCTCAAAGCCTCAGTTTTTGACCATTACACTTCCCTGCCTCTCTCTGCAATACATTTAAGTTTACTTTGAAAAGCTGCAGCACTCTATAAATGTCAGGTGGTATTATCGCGGCTGTTGGAAAGAAGTTGAATTCTTGCACTATTCTTACTGCCACAATCTAAAGGAAGAAATGCCTTAAAGTGGTTTGAAGGGTGCAGCTATCCTTGTGAGTCACTGAAGTGCACCTAGCCTGTGGGAATTAGGTGCAGGACTACTTCAGAACTAGTGGTTTATGATTTCAAGAACTCCAGTTAGAGGCCAATGTCACCAGAAACTGCTGCCATCTACTTCTGAGTGTGGGGAAGAAAAAGCCTTGATGAAAAGTAAACAAAACAGCTACTTCAAGGCTGATGAAGGCCTGCCTGGGATGTCTGTATTTTGCTGCTGTGGTTGCAAAGAAAATGTTTGCATTTTGAGAGCACTTCAAAATAAGTTCATTTACCCGCTCCTTGGAAGATCCCTATATGCTAAGGTTTCTCAAGGAAAGATATTGTTTCTGTGACACCACAAGTTGAAGACATTTGGTTCCATTATCCATCACTGTTATTTAGTAGTTAGAAATTGATTGAAGGCCAAAGGTCAAGACTCCTGAAGCAGAAAATTCAAACAATGTGTTCAGTACTGGGGTAACACTCTCCGATTCATGAAACTATGACATCTCAGAGTTTAAGACCTATTGTGTTCTTATATTTCTCTACGAAAAAATACTATTTGTCAGTATTCCCTGAAATAGAAGTACACATCACTACTGAGACATGAGACTGCTTTTGCTAACAAGTGGATAATTTGGGCAGCAAAAAGCAATTGCAAGTTATCAATAATTGCTTTGTTAAGCAAACAGATTTCAGCAATTTCTCTCCAGTAAAATATTGCTTTCGTGACATCAACCCTTTAGCTGAAAAGAGGAATTAATCTGTTGTTGAGGCAACTAAAGTGATCTTAATTATAGCTGTGAATTTGGTCTCATCCATAGATTAGGGGAACTATTTTGTTGATCTTAATGGATTCTTGAATTTACAAGAATTTCCTCTCTTTCTCTTTCTGTCTGTCTGTCTCTCTCTCTCCTTTCTTCCCTCCCTCTTTGTCTTAGTTGTACAAGAATCTCCAGCTGAGCTAAGCTGGTATAGTAAATGTCTATTAAAGCATTCAAATATTTACCCCTCTACCACCATTAGTAAGCACTGTTTTGGAGCAAACACAACAATACACAGCCTCTGTCACTTGAGAGGAAATGTCAATACATCCTTGTTGACAAGGGAAGCTACCTATGATCACACATATGGGGCGGTGTGGCAGGGGGGACAGGGGAGCAGATGGAGTGTGCTTGGGTAAGAAAGGTGAATATGCAAACGTGGTGACCATGCAAGCCAAAAGTGGCTCAAGACCTGCAATTGGAATATGAGACAGAGCTATGGTGCATAAGTAAATCCGCTTCTGTTTTTTAAATTCTTATTTAAAAATTCAATGGAGAGACTACCTGGGTGGCTCAGTTGGTTGAGCACCTGCCTTTGGCTCAGGTCATGATCTCAGGGTCCTGGGATCGAGTCCCGCCTTGGGCTCCCTGATTCTCCTCCCTTTCCCTCTACCCTCTCTGCTACTTGCACGCGCTTGCTTTCTCTCTCTCTCTCTCTCTCTCTCTCTCTCAGTCTCTGTCAAATTAATTAATTAATTTTTAAAAATTCAGTGGAGAAACTGTCCCTGGTTTCTCATTTCAGCTTTTTAATTTTTCTCTGTCCTAAAGGAGTCTAATTCCTTATTGTATACAATGCAAACTTGTTTCGTGTTATTACCAATTTATCTCATTTTGTTTTAAATTGTACTCTCCTTTGTTCTAAAGGGGAAACCTTGAAAATTTAAACTTCCCTAAGGACAATATGGTGGAGAAATCATGGTATTTTTATAACTTCTATCAGTCTATATATCTTTAGATACAATTTAAAAGATCACAGGGTTCTATGTAAATTGTTATTCCTAAGTTAATGATCAAGTGCTTTGGTCAATTAATACATACTTTCAGCCTTCAAACAATGTGGAAAAGCCCTTAAAATATTTCTGACAGAAGTAGCTAAAACACAGTGTTAGTGTGTGTATGTGTGTGTGTTTATGTGTGTGTGTACACACACATCCCTTAGGTTTGGGTTAGAAGCCAGAATGAGAGTTGAAAATTAAAACTAATAGGCAAAGTCTCAAAAATCTAAGTTTTGTTTTCAGTTAGAATCTTAAAGAAGGGTTTGAGTGGTTCCTATTCTATCTAAAACGGTTTGTTCATAAATAATGAATGTTAGAAAGGCTGAACGCCTAAAGTCCCTTTACATCCAAAAGAAAATTTATGATCCCTTCAAAATTTTAAATCATTTCAGACTGGGTAAAAAGAATACCTTTAGGTATTATTCTTGACCTAAGTTCTACTCTGGCAACTTGCTAGAATTATATTCCATATAAGGCAGAGTTAATCAACCTCAGCACTATTGGTACTTTGGACCAGATAATTCTTTGTTATCAGGAGTTGTCCTGTGAATTATGAGACTTTTAGCAATATTCCTGGCCTCTACCCACTAGATTCTAGTAGCAACTCTACTATCACATGTGAGAATCAAAAACGTCTCTAGGCATTACCAAATATTCCTTGGGAAAGATGGGAAGAAAATCATCTCAGTTGAGAACCACTGATAAAAGAATTCCTATGTAGTGTGTGTGTGTGTGTGTGTGTGTGTGTGTGTGTGCGTGTGTGTGTTTGGTGGTGGTAGTGATGATACCTAACTGTAAAATAATTTCAATTTCAATTTGGTACTACACTTTGAAAACAATGGCCACAACACTTGTTATCTTTCATAAGAGGTGGAGAACAATTTCCCTCCCTTTGACTCTTGCTTTCCCTTGTAAAATGCTTTGATAAAAAGAATGTGCATAAGTGACATTATGTGACATCTGAAGCTAGGCCTTGAGAGGTCTTACAGGTTCCATATTGCTGTCTTGGAGTGCTACCCCTTCTAGATTAAAGCTGACCAAAAGAGAAATTCATGACATTTTTGGTAGGTGGAGGTAAAGCTCTGCCATTATGCTCTGAAGGTTTTCATGGTGAGACGCAGTGAGAAATACATGGAGAGATGCCAGTGGATCCCACTATATCCTTGCTCCCCCTACCTTGTGTCCAGTTCTTCTTCCAAACTGCTGGTCCTGTTGATCAACAGCTACCCCAACCCCACTGCCTGAAGTGGAGGCAACAGCTTGCATGCATTCTGTGCCAACTCCCCTTCATAATACAACTTCTGCATCTGGACGTGCTTAGCTTCCAGATTTTCCTATAAGCTATCACTTGTTCTTTTGTATAGTGTGTCAGAAGGGCTGGCTAGTAGTTTTCATCTGATCCTTCAAGTATTCCTTTTTGGAATTCTCTTCATCTTCTCTCATATTTGTGTATGGTCTTCCAATAGTAGACTTTTTATATCATGGTGCTCAGAGTACTTCTCACTTCCCAACTGAACCTTGGAAATAGGATAACACAGTTCAGAAAGAAGTAGAAAGGATTTGATTTTACTGTGGCTACTCTGTGTGATCACACTTAATTTGGGGGATCCCATATATGTTAGATTTCCTACCATCAATGAGGCTGGAAAATGTCTTACAACGCCATATTCATTCATTCTTCATTTGGTCATGGAGAAGCAGAGGTTGGGAGGAAACATTAAAAAATCAGTTCTGCTCCTTAGTTGTTCCAGTTATAAATTCAGGAGGGCTCAAATGAGATTTTTACAACATGGCAAGGGGGATTAATACACTGTCTAATGCAATAAAGTTCTCATGGGCAAAAACCATATTGAAGAATAGTAATTAGGGACATTTTTTAAATCAGAAGTAGAGTAAAAGTAACACTAGACATTTTGGTGATGCAAGAAAATGTTTATGGCATTCAAAGGGATGTGAAGCTCAGAAATAATTTAAATAGGCTTAAGTGCCCATCATAAATACAAAAAAAAACCAAAAGAAAAACTGTAGGCAAATGGAATCTTGAGAGGTATAAATCAATAAAGAACAAAAAATTTCTGTTAAATTGAAATGTACCAGGGAGAAATAAATGCTAATCACCCAATGATTGATAAAATTGAGCTTTGGACTTCTGAAAGTATTGTATGCACAAAAAAATTGTGATGTTTGTATTCCATATGGTTAGAAGGAATCTTGAAATCAAGAAAGACCGCAATTCTGAACCATAGATAACGTTTTTAAGCTCAGTGGATTGTCAAACATACACTACTAGATTTTCACTTACTTTTGGCCTAAAAGATTAACCCTGGGCCAGAGGGGGATTCAAGATCTACACTCATGGTTCACAAACTCCAGAGGGCATCAGAAATCATCTGGAGGCTTGCAGAAAATATTCCATGTAGGCATGTATTCAGAGATCCTGATTCAATAGACCCTGAGTAGAAATAGGAAATTTCTACTTTTGGGAAATATTCCAGGCAATTCTGGCCTAGATAGCCTAAGTTCATACCTTGAGAGAAAGTTATCTGGACCCCAGAGAATAAGTTCACAGGCTCTGTACTGAATATACCAAGTGAAAATACCCAAGTGTTATTTTCAAAGTATGAAATACCACATAGTGTCCAAGATGATGCTTTGTTGAAGAACATCTATCAGTTGCTTTTTTCCCAAGGAAAATGCATGAAGCTCATTATTTGTGTGTGTGTGTGTGTGTGTGTGTGTGTGTGAGAGAGAGAGAGAGAGAGAGAGAGAGAGAGAGAGAGAGAGAACATCCTGTACTGATGTTCCTGATGTGATTGGCAGCTTTATCTCAGACGTCAAGGCATGAGGGTCTCAAATTTGCTAACAGGCTCAGGAGGATGGCTCCAGATCAAAGAATTTTTTCCCATCATGTACTACAAATTCCAAAGAAATGTATAAAATTGTTCATGTGATTTATTGATCAAGGACAATCTGTACTTTTTTTCCTAATAGTGTATATTTAGGAAAACTGTAGCTCACTATGCAGAGTTTACTTTTGGCAAAGGGGAAAATGTTCAAACATTCAGCTTTTCAAATATGGCAAGGGAATACACATTTCATATTTAAGGATTTTGCAATAATTCAGATGTGAAATGGGATATCAATTATCCAAAATTGGCATCTCAATTTTGCTTATATTTTTGTGAGTGGAAATGTCATTGCATTTAACAAGGACAGGTGTTTCAAATGTTCTTTCTTGTATCCTTGCTTTGTAGACTTTGTTTCCTTTGTCTAAAATGCCTTCCTTAGGGACACCTGGGTAGTTCGGTCAGTTAAGCATCTACCTTCAGCTGAGGTCATGATCCTGGGGTCCTGGGATTGAGCCCTGGGTTGGGCTCCCTGCTCAGCAAGGAGTCTGCTCTTCCCTCTCCCCCCTGCTCATGCTCTGTCTTGCTATGTCTCTTTCCCTCCCTCAAATAAATAAATAAAATTTTTAAAAATGAAATAAAATGCCTCTCTTATGCCTTCTCCACTTAACTAAATCCTGCTTTTCCCTGACGCTCAGCTCTGACTCTACCTCCTCTATGGGGTTTTCTTGAAATCCCTCTTTCCCCATCACTTTACCTTCCTGAACTAGACAATTCTTCCTACACAGTCTCATAGTAGCTGGTGCTTCCCTCTATCGTGCACTGTGACTCTGATGGCTATAGCCCCTTCGCCTCCACCAATAACCTAGGAGTTCAACAAGATGAAAAGCCTCTTTTTATTTGTTTCTATTTCAGGAGTTGAACAAATAGGGATTAAAAAATAACAGCGTAATAAGAGCATTTTTTAAATTGAAAAATATTAAATCAAAGTGAAGCATCACATGAGTGTTAGTTGCATGTGCACGAAAAACCAGGAGGTCATTCATTACAAGATGTGTAACCACATCAAGAAAAGCTAACACAATAAATCACACACTCACCACAGCAAACATGTACATTAGCACATAACCAAAAGAGTAGTATGACCTGCCATGTTTAAGTGCTACAAAGTTACACTATGACTAGGATTTAATTTCCTCCTTACACTGAAACATACACACACACACACACACACACACACACACGCACACGCACACTCAGAGGCAATGAAATTTTCTGGTTCTTTTGTTTATTCCACATAGCACTTAGCACAGAGCTGAGCAAACACCGATGCTTCTATTTCCTTTGGTCTTATTAACAGGAACAATTTCGTATAAATCTTGGAGGTAAGCGTACAAATTCTCTAACCAAAAAGAAGAAAACAAATAAAGTACTTGATTTTCAAAGAAAAGACATAAGATATAATAAGATATTTCTGTCCATTGAATTATGTATTTAAAATACAACTTCATCACTTAATTAGTATTGCCTATTTGGGTACAATTTTATATTTGCTTTTAATGTTCAAAGCTTTTTTTAAAAGTACAAATTGTTTACTTATTTTGTATACCCCCCACTACAGTTGAACTAGGCAAGATCAAGCAAACCATGATTAAGGAAACACATTTTTGGGGCAGCCCAGGTGGCTCAGTGGTTTAGCACCGCCTTCAGCCCAGGGCGTGATCCTGGAGACCCTTGATCGAGTCCCATGTCAGGCTCCCTGCATGGAGCCTGCTTCTCCCTCTGCCTGTGTCTGTGCCTCTCTCTCTCTGTGCCTCTCCTGAATAAATAAATAAAATCTTTAAAAAAAAATAGAAAACACATTTTTCTTTTAGTCAATTAAATTAAAAAGTTGGCACATGATGCTTGTTGCACCTTAAAATAATCACTAAATAAAGAGGTAGTTTAGTATTTAGCACAATGAGACAATAATCAGAAAGTCATAAAAACAGGGACACCTGGGTGGCTCAGCGGTTGAGCATCTGCCTTCTACTCAGGTGTGATACCAGGGTCCTGGGATCGAGTCTCTCCACAGGGAGCCTGCTTCTCCCTCTGCCTGTGTCTCTGCCCCTCTCTCTGTGTCTCTCATGAATAAATAAATAAAACCTTTTAAAAAAGAAAGTAATAAAAATAGACACCTATAAATAGATAAAAATGACAAACCTATATAATGCATAGGGTTTATTCCAATAACCTCTAAAATTAATCTCTCATGAAAAAGTGAGTGCAAATCACTGCACCTTACTCAGTGCAATCAGACTGAACCTGCTGTCTGACTATAAAGCTGTCACTGCAGACGCATTTATATATTCAGGAAACAAACATTGTTCAGGTAGAAGATGAACACATGTGAAAAGGGAAAACATGTTACATCTTTCAAATGAAAAACTATTGAATTTTTAAAAATTAAAAGACTTCAAAAATTTTGAGCCCTACATCCACTGAAAATCCCTATGTCACTTTATATCATTCTTAGAAACCATAAGCCTCTATAATTTCAAGTGTAGTCTGGCTTGACATGTAGCTGAAGATGCATTATTTTACTTTTATTTTTTAAAGAATTTTATTTATTTATTTATTTATTTATTTATTTATTTATTTATTTATTTATTAAGAGAGCAGGGGGCATGAGAAGGAGGAGAGGCAGAGGGAGAAGCAGATTCTCCACTGAGCAGGGAGCCCAGGTGGGGCTCCATCCCAGGACCCTGGGATCGTGACCTGAGCAGAAGTCATTTAACCAACTGAGTCATCCAGGCATCCCTAAAGATACATTTAAACATTTCAAAGGTACAAGCTGAGCTATCGGACTTCATCAAGATAAAAAGCTTTGGCACAGCAAAGGAAACAGTCGACAATACCAAAAGACAACCTACAGAACGGGAGAAGATACTTGCAAATGCCTTATCAGATATAGGGCTAGTATCCAAAATCTATAAAGAACTTATCAAACTCAACATCCAAGGAACAAATAATCCAGTCAAGAAATGGGCAAAAGATATGAACAGACATTTCTCCAAAGAAGACATACAAATAGCCAACAGACACATGAAAAAATGCTCCACATCATTCAGCATCAGGGAAATACAAATCAAAACCACAATGAGATGCCACCTCACACCAGTCAGAATGACTAAAATGAACAAGTCAGGAAATGACGGATGATGGTGAGATTGTGGAGAAAGGGAAACCTGGCAGACTGCTAACTCTGGGAAACGAACTAGGGGTGGTAGAAGGGGAGGAGGGCGGGGGGTGGGAGTGAATGGGTGACGGGCACTGGGTGTTATTCTGTATGTTAGTAAAAGAAAAAAAAAAGAATTTAAATAAAAATATTTAAAAAAAAAAAAAAAAGAAAAAAGAAAGGGAAACCTTCTTACACTGTTGGCAGGAACGCAAGCTGGTGCAGCCACTCTGGAAAACAGGATGGAGGTTCCTTAAAAAGTTGAAAACAGAGCTATCTTACTACCCAGCAATTGAACTACTAGGTATTTGCACTACTAGGTATTGCACTATTGCAAAGATACAAACGTGACCCGAAGGGGCACCTGTAACTCGCTGTTTATAGCAGCAATGTCCACAATGGCCAAACTATGGAAAGAACTGAGATGTCTATCAAAAGATGAATGGATAAAGAAGATGTGAGATATATATATTTTTTTAATGTGTGTGTGTATAAAGGAATATTATTCATCCATCAAAAGTGAAATCTTGCCATTTGCAGTGACATGGATGAACTAGAGGGCACTATGCTAATAAGTCAATCAGAAAAAGGCATATCATATCATGTCACTCATATATGGAATTTAAGAAACAAAACAGAGGAGCATAGAGTAAGGGAGGTTAAAATAAAAAAGATGAAATCAGAGAGGGAGACAAACCAAAAGAGACTCTTAAACATAGGAAACAAACTGACGGTTGCTGGAGGGAAGGGAAGTGGAGGGATGGGGTAACTGGGTGATGGGCATTAAGGAGGGCATGTGATATAGTGAGCACTGGATGTTATATACAACTGATGAATCACTAGACTCTAACTCTGAAACTAGTAATATGTTATATGTTAATTAATTGAATGTAAATTAAATTTTTATATATATATATACACACATTAAAAAATTTCAGTGGTACAATACCTTATTTGTTGATATATGTAAGATTTAAAAAAGAGACAGAGAACGAGGGGATCCCTGGGTGACTCAGAGGTTTAGCGCCGCCTTCAGCCCAGGGCGTGATCCTGGAGACCCAGGATCAAGTCCCACATCAGGGTCCCTACATGGAGCCTGCTCCTCCTCTGCCTGTGTCTCTACCCGCCGCCCCCCCCCGCCGTATGTCTCTCATAAATAAATAAAATATTTTTTTAAAAAAGAGAAATACTTGCATTTTAGATTCTGATGGGCATAAACAAATATGTTGATTTTATGATACATACTAATATATTGAAATTATTCCAAGAAGTAGTTAGATGTTAATGTGAAAAGAACGTCAGTATATTCAACGGAATGTGCTAGAGTTAATGTGTATTTGGGATTTTGACAAATCAAAATGATTTGCCAATTTAAGTAAAAGATAAATCCTGACTTCTCTCTGAAAACAAATTTCTCTTTGTAGAGTACTTAAGGCAATGGTTCATATTCCTATTTGAGTGTTTGACCTTCTTTATGTCTTCACTTGGACGTTTCTTGCTCAGTGAAGCCCACTCTGGAGACCTATTTAAAATTGAAATATTCCACCCATCCTCACCCCTTTACCTTGGCTGGGTTTTTAAATTATTTTATTGACTTATTTGAGAGAGAGAGAGAGCAAGCAGAGGGAAGGGCAGAGGGAGAGGAAGAAGCAGACTCCTCACTAAGCAGAAGCCTGATTCGGGGCTCAATCCCAGGATCCCAGGATCATGACCTGAGCCAAAGACAGTCACTTAACCAACGGGCCACGCAGCACCCCTACTCTAGCTGTTTTTTATTGTTTATTTATTTCTTACTTTTTTTTCTAATACTTGTTCCTAACTATTTAACTCATCTACTATGTTTATTGCTTATAGTTTATCTCCTTACGTGAGAATATAAACTCCTCAAGAGAGGGATGTTTTATCTGATTTGCTCAGTGGTAACAGGGACCTGGTGGGCACACAATAAATATAGCTGACTTTCAGTGAGTTTGTATACATACTATCTGAAAACGTCAAAAACATGTTTTAGTAAAACCCACTTTACCCATGGATAGAGTTGAGCATAGTATTACTTGGTATCAATTCATGGTACAAATTTCAAGCAATTTTTAAATTGTACTACAAAATTTAGAATATTGTTTTCAAATGTGTTTTTGTTAATGTAAATATTAGAGTGCAGAAACTTTCATTTGACAGTTTGTAGATAGAGATATACATGTAGGAAAACTCATTTTTACAAGAATATCTTAACAGAATAACTCAGTCTAAAAAAAACTGGGTTTACTTTATAGTCGAAATTTTGAATCTGAAAACTCTTCATTAAGTTTGATGTTAGGAAACTTATGAAAGAACAACTGAAAGGCATTTTCATAATACATTGTTATACACCCATTTCCTTGATGACCTCATCCATCTCCATTACTGATCTACTGTATCTATACCACTTTCTCATCCATTTAAATTTCAACACCTGCTCCACATCTGTCTTGCCAGGATGACCTCAGTGCTTTCTCAGACATAGCACTATGAGTAGAGCAAATACTTTCATCGCTTTTATTACTACACTTTCTTTAAATTTTCCCAGTGCCTACCTTTTCAGTCAGAGAAATGTGACCTTGTTTGTAAATTCTACTATTATGTGTAATGGGGTTATCCCTGAACTAGGATTGCTCTTCAGGGAACTTTGACTCCTTCAACTACCCAGCACATATTTAGGAATCCACTCTGGAGTGTAGGGATAAATTATCTTACCCTCTAAATACCACATCTAGCTATTTGGGTTCACAATATAGAGTTGATCATGATTCCTTGCCACTAATATTCAAATTTCCTACACAATCCTAATACGGCTTCATCTTTTAGCAGTCCCATGGTCTACCTATTATGCATGAAATATGTGACCTGAATCCATATGACATACAACAGTAAAGTTATAGAAATTTACTGATAGTTCTCTTTTTGACTACAACGTAGATAAGAAAAAGGCAACAAAACAAAAAAATGCAAAAGGGTGACCATTGTAGTTGGTCTTTACATAAGACCTCCTGCTGGTTTTTAAAAAATATTTTTTTTATTTTTCATGAGAGACACAGAGAGAGAGGCAGAGCCGTAGGCAGAGGGAGAAGCAGGCTTCCTGTGGGGAGCCTGATGCAGAACTCAATTCTAGGACTCTGGGATCACAACCTTAGCCAGAGGCAAACGCTCAACCACTGAGCCACCCAGGTGCCCCTCTTCTGTTTTTGAAAGAAAGTGCATATAGGGAAGGTATTGAGTCAAGTGTACCATGCTCCTCTTCCTGTCTCAGATGTCATTATAAAAGTTCAGGAGATAACAATCTTTCTAAACGATAGCAGTTGCCTCCTAAGTGGCTTTCCTTTTCCAGTCCTGCCGTTCTCTTTTCCATCCTCCACAGTATTGGCAAAATAATTTTCCTGAAAACTTTTAATCCCTTTCTAATTCCTTAGTGCATATAAAATAAAATCCACACTCCTTCAGAGCCTTAACATTGTGGTCTCAATTTGTTGTTCAGACTATGCTTTCCTCTGTCTCCCACTTTTTCCTGTATGCCTCAGAAGAACATGCTTGCTGTTTGAGATATTCATGATGTTCCATTTGATTGGGATCTTTCTATGTGTCTGCTTTGGCCACCCAGTGACTAATATGGAACTTGACACATACTAGACACCAATAAACAGATTGCAGATTTAAGATGGTTGATGAAAACTTTCATCTTCCTTCCTTTTCCAAATCACAGAGGGAAAAAATGAAAATAAAATGTGTCCATGGCAGCATTGGAAACACAGGAAGAGTGCAAACAGTAAATGAGCTCAGTCAAGAATTTGAAGAAGATATAAACATTGGCATGTAAAATCCAATAGGGCTGATGAATCTGTGACCCAATATATGTTAAAAAGAAAGCTTGTATAAATGTCCATGATTTCCAATTTTTTAGCTTTCATGGTTTCCAGTTATTCAGCATGGACACAACTGATGAATAAATTAGTGACCAGGGAGATCAAGCAGAGCAATTCTCTCAAAACACACTGAAAGGATAAAGATGCAGAAAGTGTGAGGAACCCCTTAGGGAAAAATAAAGGACACATGCAAAAATTTCTATTTAATAGGAATTCCAGTAAGGGTGAATGAAGATACAATGTTGAAATAATTAAAAAATAATAACAGAAAATCCCCCTGAGCTGGAAAAAAAAACACAAAGTTTTCATTTAAAAAAAGCTATCAATCGCCAAGTTGCCATGTTCTCAGGGGAGTAAAAATTCACCTTCAAAGATAAAGAGAAAAATCATACACACTAAAGTTACAGAAATATGAAACAAGTTTCCTTCAGCTTCAAAGGAATGGAGCTAAAATGAGAAAGCAGGGTGCATGGGTGGCTCAGTGTGTTAAGCATCTTCCTTTGGCTTAGGTCATGATCCCAGTGTCCTGGAATCGAGTACTGCATCATGCCCCCTGCTCAGCAGGGAGTCTGCTTCTCCCTCTACCCTTCCCACCCTACTTGTGATCTCTCTCTCATGCTCTATCTCTCTCAAATAAATAAATAAATCTTTTTAAAAATGAGAATGCAGATGTATCATCTACAAATCCGGATGCTAGAAGATGATGGACAAATTTCCTCTCAAATTCTGAGATTAAATTATTTTGAACCTAGAATTCTACATCCAACAAAATTATCTATCAAGTATAAGGGCAAAAAGGAAAAACATTTGTAGGCATGGCAAGACTCAGGCAACTTAAAGTCCATAAACTTTTTCTATATGGAGTACTTGATGCAGTATTTAAATACTGCAATAGATAGACAGATAGATATGTACATACATACAGAGAGATTTATTATAAAGCAAAAAGCATAGAATAAAGGGGAAAGTAACAAAAAGAAAGCAGTTAAACTCTTGATTTAAATGATCATTATTAAGTGTCTAAGACATTTATGAAAATTCTGGAATTCTTATGTCCTAGAAATTTCTAAGTTCCTAAATAAAATAATGACAAAGTAATTTAAAAATAGCCATGGAAAAACATAAAATAATATTATATTTTATATTTCTTCATATGAATATTTTGGCAAATCTAGATTCCAGAACTCTAGCATTTAGATTTCAATGAGTCGATAATCTTGGGTAGCAAAATAAATTATATCTCATTCCCACTAACCTCTAGCTGAAATTTAGCATGAGCTCCAATGATAAATGTAAGCAATAAAGATAATGGTATTAGCAATACCTGTGACTTTCATCAGTACAAATCATAGAAATGTATATTCAGTTGGTGGCAGATATGTGAAAATATCATTTATGATAGTCATTAGATCAGCCTATAGATTGTACATAATCTTCAAGTTCCTGTCTATAGGTACTCCTGCAAATGAGCTGATCATCCCCTTTGACAATTGTCCCTGGTTATCCACATTCTCACCTTGGTGTCTCTGCCACCCTTTTTACTCTGAGTCTGATTGACCTCTGATTATGAATACCTGAAAGGAGATGAGCTTTTCCCCTTACCTGCTAAAGTTTTGTAAAACTGGTCAGTTGAAATGAGAATTTTTAACTTTCCCTAAGGCAGTCTGGTGTCCTGTAACACAGATAACTGAGTGAACTACAAGTATAAGCCTTGCAAGTTCAAACAAATCACATGATTGAGATAACTGTTTGAAGTATTATTTCAGGTAACTTATTAGCATTCACAGATGGTGCAGTGCTACAAGTTCTGAGCAGCAGAGGTTCATCTCTTGACTTGGTTTCCTCTTCAATTCCCATTTGATCCACTGAGGTATGAGGTAAAGGCAAGCACACATAGTATATCACACAAGCAGATTTTGGGCATTTGCATTCTATAAAAATACTGAGCATATTGAGAACAACATTGTGAGAATATCATAAACATAACTGGGAAAAAAAAAAAACAACTTACACACACACATTATTTGTAGGAAGGCACAGAAAATCATGTGACTCCGCTCACAATAACAGTCAAATACCGGGGAGGACATTTTTAAAAGTGATTTTAAGAAGCAGTCCATACACTTCAACCACAAAAGGGATCCATGGCATTATAAAAATTTTTTTTAAAAAGTAAAAATATCCCTGATCTAGATCAAGTTGATATTTTCCAAGAAGATAAAAATTAACACCACCAATTCAGGAAGTAGGAAAAAGAACTGGGGTAGACTGATAATTACAGGAAAGACTGGAGGATAATCAAAGATTTACAAGCACATGTCTCATCACCCTTACCACTATGCAAGACCTGTGCCAAAATGTTGCTCTCAAGCCCTCAGTGAGCCAATCATTTCTCTTGAGCCCTTTTAATAGTTATAAAAAGGAAAAACAAACAAAAGAAGGTGCACCAATTCATTCTACAAGTCAAGTAAAATAACCATCATACCCAAACTAAGACAAGTATGTATACCTTGGAAAACTTTTAGAGCAGTGTTACTTCTAAAGATGTACAAATTTCCTAAATGAAGTAACAGAAAGCAAATCAACTTCCTTCAGTGTGGCAAGAGAGGAGAGAAAAGAAATGCAATTGAGAAGGTTTGTAAATTGCCCTATGAAAGTAGAAGCTCTAATTGTCTCTACATTAAAAGTCACCAACAAACTCTGAGAGGAAAGCTGGAGGAGGTTGGGAGAACCCGACATTTGAAGAGAATAGAGGCAGTCTGTAACAGACAGTGGGGGTGGGGGGTGATTTAACCAGAGAAATAATTAGGAGTAGGATTAAACATCTATTGCTGCGTTTTTGTGAATTTTTTTCATTTATTTTTATTTATTTATTTTTTTACTGAAATATAATCAACATACACTGTTATATTAGTTTCAAGTATGCAATATGATTCAAAAGTCCTATACAGGGCAGCCCAGGGTGGTTCAGCAGTTTAGCGCCGCCTCAGCCCAGGGTGTGATCCTGGACACCTGGAATCAAGTCCCACGTCGGGCTCCCTGCATGGAGCCTGCTTCTCCCTCTGCCTGTATCTGTGCCTCTCTCTCTGTGTGTGTCTCATGAATAAATAAATAAAATCTTTGGAAAAACAATAACAACAACAACAAACCCCAAAATTCTATACATTGCTCAGGGCTCATCATTGTAAGTGCACTCTTAATCTCCTTTACCTACTTTACCCAGCCTCTCACCCACACCTCCTCTCTGGCAACTGCCAATTTGTTCTTAGTATTTAAGAATCTGTGTTGTAGTTGTTTTTGTTTGTTTGTTTTAATTTAAGGATTTTATTTATTTATTCATGAGACACACCGAGAGTGAGGCAGAAACACAGAGAAAGAAGCAGGCTCCCCATAGGAAGCGTGGGGCAGGATTCAATCCCAGGACTCCAGTATCACGACCTGAGCCAAAGGCAGACACTCAACCACTGAGCCACCCAGGCATTCCTGCTTTTGTTTTTGTTTTGTTTTGTTTTGTTTTAAGATTTTTTATTTATTTGGGAGAGATAGAGTGCCCTCATGCATGAGTGGGGGGGAGGGGCAGAGGGAGAGGGAGAGAATCTCAAGCAGACTCCCTGCTTAGCACAGAGCCCAATGCAGGACCCAATTTCACCACCCCGGGATCAGGACCTGAGCTCAAATCAAGAGTTGGATGCTTAACCCATTGAGACACCCAGGCACCCCAAGTGTCTGGACTCTTTTTTGTCTCTTCATTTTTTTTTTTTCTTAAATTCCATATATGAATTTTCTTCAACAGAGCTTGTCTGCTTGGTTATAGGCCATTGAGAGTTGTTTTGCCGACAGAGAAAAAAAAAGAGGAAGAGTCCAATGACCTAATAACTATTTAATCTGGAAAAGATGAGAAATGAAGAGTTTAGGACAATAATCTAGAGATCCAGCTATTGGAACAGAATGACCTGGTTAAGAGTAATTGATAATGAAGATTATTAAGTATTTCTATTATGGAATACTATGCAACAATTTAAAGAATGAAGTAGGTCAATATACACTAAAATGTAAAACTCCCCAAGATACAGTGTTAAATATGTTGAATATCAAATATGGAAAACAAGGCCTAGAAATGTGTGTGTGTATATATGTGTGTGTGTGTTCTACCAAATACAATTGTAGGGAGGATGGTGAATAAAATAAATAAATGAATATTTTATTTATTTTTATTTTACTTTCCTATGGTTTGAGTTTTGTACACTTAGTATGCATTTTAATTTTAAAAACATAAAAAGTAAAGCTATTTTCATGTTGGAAAAAATGGTGTGCATAACTCCATCATATAAAGATAGTGCTGTTAACACTTCTATTTGTTTTCATCCAATATTTTTTGGTGCAAATATCTTTTTTTTTTTTTTAACAGAAGGAAATCACATTGTGCATACTGTTTTTAATCAGCTTTTTCTACCTTTTCCATGGCATTAAATATTTCTCTAGTATCATTTTAGTGGCTAAATAAAACCTTGTTGTTAAATATTTATGTTTTATTCAGTTCTTGTTTCTACCAAAAACACTTCCATAAAAATCTTGTAGCTATAATTTTGCAAACATCTATGACTATTTTCTTAGCATGAATCCCCCAAAGTAAAAATGCTTGTTTAAAGGTTTTATGCAGAATTCTGAGGCATTCAATAGACATGGCCAAACTACTTTGCAGAAAAAGTCTCACCAAAAGCATATGACAGTGCCTCTTTCTGTACCATTTTGCCAACACAGAGAATGCGATTTTTTAAAAAAATCTAGGTCCTTAAAACTAGATTTATCATGAAATTAGAATTTCTTTTCACTCTAATTCTATCTTAACTGGTATTTCAAACTCAAATACATTGTAATACTGACCTGAATAGAGTTTGATTCTGTGGGATACAGAAATGAGGACAATATTTATGTATTTTGCACAGACTTTTTTCCTAAGCTTTTCTTCTTTGCCAGTCAGTTACACTGAAAGATTAAGGATTAGGTTTTGAGTCTGGTTCTAACCTTCTTCAATGTAAAATTATTAAAATTTAAATATAAGTTTAAAAACTGTGCATTGGACCTTTGTGCCATTGAAGAAGGTCAAGTTCAAGCCCCTTATTTAAAAAGACTTCTCCCTGAGAGATCACAAAGGAAACCTATTAACATTACATCTTTTCCCTTTCTTTTCCTCTTTGTTCATTTTAAAACAAGGCTGATACTGACTGAAATCTAAAATTGCAGAAAACAGTCATGGCTTATTCTATATTGATATGGCATCAAAATTGAGTATGCTCCCACTGAACTCACTGGACACGATTATTAGTAGAAATCTTTGATGAATTATCCATCTAAACAAAGCCCAGCTGTTTTGTTTTCTAAACAATACTGGAAAGGATCCGTTAAATATTGCCAACTTGGGTATTGTGTGTTTTTATTTTCAAACAAGAATTTCGGAGTTTGGTATGGTTGGAGCTTGGTTACTAAACATTCTGTTATTCCTATAAAAGATAGCGTAAGTTTTCAAACAAGAATGCTGTCTGAAATGCTTCATTCATGCTAACCTTCGAGACTGTGAAATGGTCTAACATTTTTTAATTATTTCTTTTGGAAAGAAAAGAATATATTTGCTTGCTCTTGCTATGGTCTTGCAGTATAGATGCAAATAAAATAATCTACTAAAGAAAGATGAAGATTACAGTTGCAAGTGATTTTATTGTGTAGATACAGCCATATTCTTCAAATTAATTATAGTGACAGTGTGAACTTTTATTGTTCATTCTCATATAAAAATTGTAAAAATGCTACAATGCTGAAAAAAAGAGTAGATGAGGAAGATCAAAGAGGATCAAAAACAATTGAAACCTCTGGTGTCTTAGCAGTTATCAAAGGAAATCACACAACTCTCAAGACATCTAATACTTATTTATTTCATTAAAAAGCACACAGTTGAAGTCAAAAAAGAAAAAAAAAAAAAAAACAAGATACCACAGTAAAACACTATTTTTCTCTGTAATTTTACTCAGGATCTATTCAAACATGTAAAGGCCTCTGTATCTTATTTTTAAAATAATTACAAACCCTAAGACTAACCTTTTGCTTTATCTACTAATTACCTGTCCACTGACCTATTTCTTTCTTTCATTGCCATGCTCTAATTATAAAAGGTCCACATTAACTATGTCTATTTCATTTATTCCCAGCACAATTTTTTTTGTAATATATCAGCTCTATCAACATATTAAGTTGGTAGTTTCAGTTGAGTTATCACATTAGAGTAATGCCATGTGACAGAAGAGGTGCTAGACCATATGGAAATTTACAAAGGATGTAGGTTGAAACCTGGTTACAGATTTCCTGGAAGCCCTCACCCACATCAAGGTTATCAAAGAATAAGGTTTGGGAGATGGAAGAGGAATTTATGAGGGGAATAACTTGAAAGAGAACTGCTCTTTTTATTTTTTAAAGATTTATTTTATTTGTTCATGAGAGACACAGAGAGAGGCAGAAACATAGGCAGAGGGAGAAGCAGGCTCCCTGTGGGGAGCCTGATGTGAGACTCGATCCCAGGACCCCGGGGTCATGACTTGAGCCAAAGGCAGATGCTCAACCACTGAGCTACCTAGGTGCCCCAAAAGAGAACTGCTCTTAAGTCCAGCTCACAAGAGGGAGGGGAGACACCCTCCCAACCCCCCCTACCCAAACCTAATGAGAGGGGCTGCAATGAGACCTTTTAAGCTGCTGCTTGACATGTGTTCCTTGCAGCTACGGGACACAAAGCATCTTCCTTGACTCCTGTATGAGAAAGCTAAAGGGGCTTGGGCAGCACACTGGGAGCAGAATGGGCACTGCTGGTCTGGGAGTTGCTTGTGGATCCCATTAACACTGAGTTCAAGGGGCACAAATCCTAGAGTCAGTGAGTCTGACTTTAATAATTTAAAATCCTTCCCATGAGGACCACAGAGAGAGTCTGTGTGGAGCAGAGTGTTGAGAGACTCAAGGGTTGAGGTGGTGGGGAGGATGGCAGCCAAAGGAGACAGTACCACATCAAGGGAGTTTCAGTCAGAGAGGATCAGCATAGGAAACTGAAGAACTTACCAAAGAGTCTATGAGAGAAAGTGTCAGTTGTAAATGTTTGCCAGGAGTCAAAAGGGTATTCAACATCTTCAAATGGCACTGCTTCTCTGTTCCAGCCCCTGGTCATAAACTAGTTAGCAAGTTGGAGGAAGAAAAGTAGGGAAAGAAAAAGGAGTTACCTTTAAATCAAGTTGGATTCATACCAGGACTAGATACACTAATGTCTCAGATAAGAGTGTGACCAGAAGACTTTCAGTTACATAAGAAAGACCAGAAGAGCCACAGATCCTCTCCAGGTTTCTAAAGAGGAACAAGGAAAGACTATAGCCTGAGCAGGTTTAATGAACATGTAGAAAGCGAACATAAATTGTTTATTGTGATTTCATCCCATGAGTCCTAAATGTTCCATTTCTTTTTTGAAATCACTTTCTCAAAATCGCCAAAAAATCTTTACTGTGTTGAGAAAATAAAGGAATCTGGAAGCACAAGGTCTGAAATCAAATCCTAGATGCACACAACTCAATAGTTGAATGTCCTTGGCTAACTCATTGAACCTCTCTGAACATCATTTTTGTATTTATATATTTAAGAGGCTAAATAGTTAATCTCTAAAATTCTTTCCTGTTCTTAATGTTACTTGTCTTAGTTTGGGCTCTCGAGAAACATACCTTGAGCCAAGGATTCTAAATAATCTGGGAATCCCAGGAAACTTAGTAGAGAAGCAGGAGAATGAGACAGGAAAGGAAGCCAATAGTGTTTTCAAGCCAGTTACCACTGTGGGCAAGAGGAGCTCAATCCCACTCTCCCCAGGGAGAATGTGTAGACCAGCATTGTCCCGCAGAAATAGTAGTTTTAAATATTCTTCTAGTAGCTGAATTTAAAAGGTAAAAAGAAGTTGGTAAAATTCATTTTAATAATTTTTCAACCCACTAAATTCAGAATATTACATTTCAACATGTAAAAATTATTAACGAGATGTTAAAACTTTTCTAATAAGTCTTTGAAGTCAAGTTTATACTTAAAGGACAACTTGACTTGGACATTAAATTTTCATTTGACGTGTATATAGATTTTGTAAAATTATAGTTGGAAAAGTACATTAATATGGCCAAGTTTTTCCAAATATACATAAAAGTTTTCCAATCACTGAAGAGTATCATTTTACTTTAACTTAGTTAAAATTAAATAAAATGTGATATTCAGTTCTTGAGTCACACTAGCCACATTCTATATGATCAATAGCCACATGTAGCTAGTGGCTTCTGTATTGGACACAGATGTTGAACATGCCTCAGAGTTATTCTATGTGATGGGGGGCAAAGTAGCTAGGGAGTTTACCTACCTCACGGACCATCATTGGTTAATGGCTGTTTCTGGGGGGCCGTTGACAGCTGTGCTCATGACCGAGTTTGCTTACCACCAGAACAAAGCTTCTCGCAGAGAGGTGCAGGTGTTCACAGTAAGAAACCTTCTGCACGTGGAGGTGAATGCCAAGGGGATGTGGGCAGAGCCCTGATGGTGTCTGCTGTACTACATGACCTCCATTTTGTCAGCTATTGTCATTTTTATCAAACCCCTTCTTGATCTCTTAGAAGAACATGGCAGATGAATTTTTTTTTGTTTCAAATATCTCTCACAGTCAAATCTTTCCTTCCACTGCCACGGATGGTGTACTGTATGTCAGAGGCCCTGCCTCGCCTAGCATGGTTTGCCACGTTTGCCACAATTCTATAATGGCTTATGTGCCATAATTCAGGCATGAGGTGGATGCAGAGAGCTATGGTATTTATTATGTGGCATTCCCCATTCAAGTCTCCAGAACCAAGTCTGATTTTAGGTAGGAAGCATTTCAGATCTAACTTAATACTCCAGTACTTGGCATTTAAGTACCTCTACCCTTGGTTCAGCTAAAAGCTTGGTCTTGAGACTGCTGTACTCACGAGACCCATTCAAATTTGTACCATCGTTTGAATATCTGATTCTCTGGTCTCTTCCCTTGAGCCCCAGCTTGGCTAATGCCTCTATTTTCTAATCTTAGGCAGAATGCAGTCCAGACAGCCAATTTCCCTGGTAACTATGCCCTACCCACTTGCCCCATAAGCCTCTAGATATCTTGTAGCTCTGCCCACACTCCCAACTTTATTCTCCAGGGCTCCTTGGTCTGTATTGCCTGATGCTTTCTGGGTTGTGTGAGGTTAAACCCTCTGCAAACCATGTTCTGTCTGCCAGACTGGAACTCCTCCCATCTTCTCCCTCCTGGCCTATGCCACCTGTCAGGATCTCATTCGGGGTCTCTTCCTCTATCACTCTATCCTGTAACATTGCACTTAACCAGGTCATGTAATATCGCAGCCCCAAAATAGGATAACATTTGCTTTCAAGCCTAAATTAATGCATATAAGCTATTATCATTTCTTTTCTTTTTCTAGTCTATTCTGCATTATGAAGTCAGATTCATTTCTTAAAATTCTGTATTTGACATGCCAACATTTGCTGAAGAAAATCCATAACTGTCCTAGATGGAGTCAGGTGTTGGGGAGACAAAAGAAACATATGACAATGTTCCTGACTTCAAGTAGTTTTCAAGCAAATTTGAGAGGCAAGACTCGGATGTATGACAGAATTAGCAAATAGTGTAGAACAGGGATTGGCAAACTTCATCTGTTTTAAAGGGCCAGAAAGTTCATATTTCAGTCATTGTGGGCCATATTTTCGTTGCTGAAACTACCAACTCTGTCTTTGTAGCATGAAAGCAGTGGCAGACAATACATGAATGAAGGGACATGGTTGTGCTCCCATGCAACTTCACTGGATACTGAGAGGGACACTAAAATTTACATTTCATATTATTTCTACATGCCATGAAATATTCATCTTTTGATTTTCCCCAACCATTTATTAACACCACTCTTAGCTTGCAGACCACACAAAAATAGGCAGTGGGCAGGATGTATTTAGCTGTCGTTGTTCCTCAAACAGTGGTGTAGAACATAATCAAGAACTTGGTTGGGTGGTTCAGATCCAATGATATAGAAGTTTAAGGGAGGGATCCCTGGGTGGCGCAGTGGTTTAGCGCCTGCCTTTGGCCCAGGGCGCGATCCTGGAGACCCGGGATCGAATCCCACGTCAGGCTCCCGGTGCATGGAGCCTGCTTCTCCCTCTGCCTGTGTCTCTGCCTCTCTCTCTCTCTCTCTCTGTGACTATCATAAAAAAAAAAAAAAAAAAAAAAAAGTTTAAGGGAGACAGTCATTGAGATACCTTTATAGGAAAGTCAAAACTGGCTCTGGAAGCTTGTACAATAATTTGGATGATGATGGAAAGAAAGAGGCTCTATCAAGTCAGCAATAGCATAATCCAAGAGAGGAGTTGAATGTGGTACACTAATGAGTGATGGGGCTACACTGAATAAAACAGAAGGTCCTTATTATTGACCAACTGTTGCGTATCTGTTGGATATTTGCACTTGGCCAAAAGGTGAATAAACAAAATGTAAACATTACTTCTTCCCCCTATTCTATCCTTGTAGATTAGCTCTTAGAAAAATATAGAACCGTCTTCTTCCAGCCTCCACAACTCAAACTCGCTTCCAAATTTTTCTTCTCTGTACTTCTTTGATCTTTATTCTGAAATTTCCCAGATCTCTTTTCTGGTATGTAATTCTTGTTCTCAGTTGTGTCTGAGCTACTGGGTAACGCTTCCATTGAGGTGTAATATCAAGGTGTGATGATATGTTATTTCTAGAATTTCACTTTTTAAATCTTCTTTTCCTAGTTTCATATTGACTTCTTGGGTTACAGTATTATGTCTTCATTTTTCTCTTTAAACAGATAAAAAATACTTACTTAATAGTAGAGTTAGATTGTTTCCTTTTTCTCTAGGTTTTAGGGTGTTGATTCTTTTCTCATGATTATTCGTTTCCGTAGGCAGGTTACAATTTTGGTAGGAAACTAATATCCGATGGGGTGTTTACCTGAGAACCTCCTGTGCTCAAGATAATGAAAGTGTCCCGGTAAAGTGGCTTTGTATTTTCCCCTGCCAAGCCCACAGGGGTTTTACCCATTCCATAAGTTTCTACATTAATTTCTTGACTTCTTTACCGTGTAGGTAGTATAAATTTGAATCCCACAACCATAGAGAGTATAGGCTTGATTTCTTTTCTTATGAGTGATTCTTTTCCTATTTATGGCCCCTGGCATAAGGCACACTTCCCTAACACCTCTCCAGGCTAGTGGTTAAAGTTTTCCAGTCCCTCTAGCTTCTTAGCTGACACAGGACTGATCTTTCACTTCGTGTCCCAGCAATGGCATTACGACATCAGCCCCCAGCCTTAGGTTCATGGGTCTCATCTCTATGGATCATTGCTCTCTGCTTTGTCACTGGGGGTTTCCCTTCCATTTGCATTTACTTACTTATTTCATTTTTAAAAATTCTATTTTTAATCCAGCACTTCTATACTTGGAGGACCAAGGGAGCCTTACCATGCACTTCCAATTAGCAATAATCGCGCCTCGGATAAACCTCATTGGCTACGATACTGCCACTGCGCAAAGCTTACCATGCACTTCCATCTGACAAATTCCTAAGACCTAGTGGGTTTTATTTTTAAGAAGAGGAAATCAAAACACTAGAGGACTAAGAGAATGAAATTTTTTTTAAAGACTTACTTATTTTAGAAAAAGAGAGAGAGAGAGAGAGAGAGCATGAATGGGAGGAACAGGGAGAGAGAATCCCAGGCATATTCCATGCTGAATCAGAGCCCAGTGCAGGGCTCAATCTCACAACCCTGAGATCATCACCTGAGCCAAAACCAAGAGTTGGATGCTTAACTGACTGAGCCACTCAGGCACCCCTAAGAGGATGAAGATTTTAAACGTGGATAGGAAAAGTGTAAAGATTCTAAAAAAAGAAAAATCCCTCCAAAGAAACAAAGGATTGGCAATTCTCTGTATATGGATATTTTATTTGTTTGTTTTTAAGCTTTTCATTCAGAAATAATTTTATATTGACAGATTTGCAAAAATAATAGAGTTGCTATACACCCTTCACCCAGCTTCCCCTAACATTGGCATCTTACATTGTTGTGCCCAAGATTGCGAATCCAAGAAACCACCAAGGAGCAGACACCGAAGCAAACACAAGAGGGTTTATTTACAAGCTTGAGCTTGGGTCCAAGTGTACCCGACACAGCAGAGCAAGGACTTGGACCCTGAGGTGGGTTTCAGCTTAGTTTTATGGGCTGGTCTAGGGGACCTCCAGAAGGGGTAGAGGAATTTCTCAAGTTCTGTTTACATTCTGATATGGGGCTTTCAAGGGCATTGAGCTCTGTTCTTATTCTAATAGGGGCTTCCTGCCCTTGGCTTGGGCTGTTTTTATTCTAATATGAGGCTATCTAATATGTTAAGCTGTAAGCTGTTTTCTTCCTGTAACTGAAGTAAGGTAAAGTTCAGCTCTTATTCACAGGGGCCTGGGATGGCTGTACTTGTGCTAAGGCTGAACTTAAAGTGGAATGGCCTTAATTTTCTCGGCCTCCACATTTCCCCCTCTCAGAGGAACCTAAGGAAGGACCCAATCATGGGTCCAGGTTGCTCTCAGAGTGAGCCAGGGGAATGATTAAACCAGGATTCGAACCAACCTTGTTGCTGTTCTCACTTCCATTTACATTCCAGCGAAGAAGCAACATCCTAGGTTTAAGGCAGCACATAATCCTCCGCCCCCTTTGTTGTAAGAAGACTAAGTCTAATCCTCTTCTATTTTGAAGGACAACCTCAGACTAGGGAGTCTTGGAGGTGGGAATTAAGTGAGAACGGCACAGTCTTAGCTTTAGGGGATTGTCCTTGTCCGGTTGGCTTTTCCATTCTGGAACAAAGTCCTTGAGTGGACCCAGGGAGTAATCCCGACGACCTTGAGAGCGGTGGGAGTGGTCAGGATCACGATGTAGGGTCCCTTCTAGCGAGGTTGAAGTGTCTGGTGTTGGTATCTCCGCACGTACACCCAGTCACCTGGCCGATATCGATGGGCCCAGTCTCATAGAGGGCCCTCAGCTTAGGCCACACCTGCTCATGGGTTCGTTGTAACATTTGGAGGGAGAAAAGAAGTTGGTGATCATAAAATTCAGCAAGCACCTCAGGTTTTAAATTGGGGATAATAGGTGGAGGAAGACCGAACACGATCTCGTAGGGAGTCAGTCCCATCTTATATGGGGAGTTCCTCACCCTATATAGGGCAAAGGGGAGGAGAGTCACCCAGTCCCTGCCAGTGTCCAGGGCTAATTTAGTTAAGGTCTCCTTTAATGTTCTGTTCATCCCCTCTACCTGTCCTGAGCTCTGGGGCCTATGTGCACAATGTAATTTCCAATCTGCCCCAAGTACTAGGGCCACTCCCCATGTTACCTTAGAGACGAATCCTGGGCCGTTGTCTGATCCAGTCTTAACAGGAA
Source organism: Canis lupus dingo (assembly GCF_003254725.2). NCBI lineage: Eukaryota > Metazoa > Chordata > Mammalia > Carnivora > Canidae > Canis > Canis lupus. The sequence goes on from NC_064265.1 coordinate 24,557,130, forward strand.
AACCATACCTTGGTGAGATGGTTTCCAGCAGTTTCTTGGTCACAGTCTGTGCTGTTTCATGTTTGGTGGGAAATGCCTCTGTCCATCTTGAAAAAGTATCTACAAATACTTTTTACCTTTATTTATTTAGTAAATACCTGTATCCGTATTTTCCAGGTTTTACCTCAGTGAAGTCCACTTCCCAGTAGGCTCCTGGGCGGTCCTCCTGGAGCCGGGTGCCCAGGTTAGATCCATGGGCGGAGGCATTAGTTAACTGGCATGCATGGCAGCTCGCCACAATCTGCTCGATCTTTGTTCCAGAGTCTTTAATAGTGATCTTTGCATGTCGTATGAGGTCTTCCATCCTCCTCGTTCCCATGTGAGTGCTCCGATGCGTTCTGGATAGGCCTCGCCGTCCTAGTTCCTCTGGCAGGATGATGCTGGAGTCTGCGGCCCTCCCCCAGCCACGCAAGCACTGGGTCATAGGCAAGTGTTTGATCCAGTGTAAATCAGCATCAGTATAGTTGGGGGTGTCGGGCAGGGTCTGTGCCCCCGGATCAGGTCTGCGTTTCCATGGTGACAGCTGCCCCCGCGTATCCGATTCCTTCTCGGAGGAAACCGCTGCCCTCCGTGTACCAGGTGGCGTCTGCATTCCGCAGTGGCTGGTCCTGGAGATCTCTGCTTCTGTGCACCTGTGCCAAAACTTCGTGACAGAGTGGGGGGTCCCAGTCTGGGTTAGGGAGACGAGGGGCATGAGGTATTGGCGGACCCTGACAGGGTCTGCCCCCGGCTTTAGTACTATGTATATGGCTGGTCGGTGCCGGGCCTGCCCAATTCCCCCAGTTTCTGCCCACGCTTGGGGAAATTCCCACAGCCAACGGTCAATGTCAGTCACTGGGACTGAGGGCGTTTGGTGGAGACAATATCCATCTTCTAAACTCAGGACAGGCACCTGAATCAGGTGTCCCTCCTTGTTTAGGACTTTTGTCCCTTCGGGGTGGAAGCGAATTTGTACCCCCATCTTGGTGAGCAAATCCCGACCTAACAACGAGTAGGGACACTCAGGGATGACCATGAAGGAGTGAGACACCCGGCCCGTGCCAAGATCCTCAGTTCTTCGGGTAGTCCATGAGTACTGTTCGGTGCCCGTGGCCCCTTGCACCCATGAAGTCTTCGGTTTGCCAGTTTCCCTTGGGGTTGTTTTAAAACCAAATGTTGTGCCCCACCCAGTGTCCACTAGGAATTCAACAGGTTGCCCCTCCACTGTAAGAGTTACCCTGGGCTCGGGGAGGGGTGCCGAACCCCAACTTCCCTAATCGTCCAGGTCCTCCATCTCCAAGATCTTGGCAGGGGCCTTAGATCTTTTGTTAGGGCAGCTTTTCACCCAGTGGCCCTTTTCTTTGCAATAAGCACAATGGTTGTTGTTCAGCTTAGGGCGCTCCCGAGGGGGACCAGGGCCATCCTCCTTACCTGTCCCCGAAGCCAGCTTCTTGAGGTGCCTCTGTCTTTCCTGTGGGTCATCCACGGTTGTGGCCAGTAGGATCTTGGCCAGGTTTCGGGTCTGCTGGGTCACTTAGTTTGGTTTGTTGTTCTTCCGGACTTTCTCTATTATTATAGACTCGTTCTGCTACTATCACTAAGTCCTGCAAGCTCTTCTCTCCCAGTCTCTCTACTCTTTGCAATTTCTTTTTAATGTACGGCATGGCCTGGTTAACAAAAGCCATGATAATTGCGGCCTTTGTTTCCAGGGCTTCTGGGTTCATAGGGGTGCACTGCCTAAAAGCCTCTATGACTCTGTCTAAGAAGGCTGCTGGACTCTCATCCTTTCCCTGCCTCACATCATAGACCTCGGCCAGATTGGGAGGCTTGTGCGGCAGCCTGGAGACCTGTCCCTAGAGTCTGGCGGTGGACCCGGGGTCTCTCCTTACCTTCAGCCCAGTTGTGCGCTTTGGGGGGTAAAAAGGCTTTTAATGAATGAGGGGAATTTTCGGTCATGTCCTGCCAGGCCAGGATGTTGGGCACCTGGTCAGGGTGGCCGCCCGGTTTGTCCCTGAAGATCACGGCCTTAACCTGTAAGGTAATAGGTAGGTGGAAAGTTCCTTCTCGGGGCCAACCCACATCAAAGGTTGGCCATTCTGATATGCAATAGATTTGAAATCTCTGTCTCCTTATGTAAACAGTTATATGACAGTTAACAAAGACCCAGTAACACAGACAAATGCACAGTTAACAAGGACATAGTAACACAGACAAACGTTCCAATGCAGCCGCAGAGACAAAACAGAAAGTAACCCGAAGGGCTGGCAGCCGGCCCTCCTTACAGATGAGGACCCCGTCCTCCAGGAGGGGGCAAGGGACGTCTCCTCAAGACCCCCAGTCAATGGCCGCCAGTGCATCCACCTAAGCCAATGTCGATCCAATACAGATTGGAATTCCTACAGGTAAAAGTACAGTTTAGAGCTCTCAGAGAATATGCGCACAACAGGTGGAAAAAGTTGAGTGCACTGACCCCGCATGAAACCCTCCGGATGGGGTCCTGGAGGTCTCTCGGATCCTGGCCGAGCCCCCAAATGTTGTGCCCAAGATTGCGAATCCGAGAAACCACCAAGGAGCCGACACCGATGCAAACACACGAGGGTTTATTTACAAGCTCGAGCTTGGGTCCAAGTGTACCCGACGCAGCGGAGCAGGGACTTGGACCCCGAGGTGGGTTTCAGCTTAGTTTTATGGGCTGGTCTAGGGGACCTGCAGAAGGGGTGGAGCAATTTCTCAAGTTCTGTTTACATTCTGATATGGGGCTTTCAAGGGCATTGAGCTCTGTTCTTATTCTAATAGGGGCTTCCTGCCCTTGGCTTGGGCTCTGTGTTTATTCTAATATGGGGCTTTCTAGGATGTTAAGCTGTAAGCTGTTTTCTTCCTGTAGCTGAAGTAAGGTAAAGTTCAGCTCTTATTCACAGGGGCCTGGGATGGCTGTACTTGTGCCAACGCTGAACTTAAAGTGGAATGGCCTTAATTTTCTCGGCCTCCACAACATAACCATGGTACAATGATCAAAAGTTAGTAATTTAACATTGGCATAACACTATGATTAATTACAGACTTTAGACAGATTTCAGCAGTGTCTCATTGATATCCTCTTTCTGTTCCAAAGTCCAATCCAGGGCTCCACATTGTATTTAGTGGTTGTGTCTCTTTTGTGTCCCCCAGTCTGTGACAGTTCTTCAGTTTACCCTAACACTCTCAATGAATACTGGTCAGGTGTTTTGTAAAATGTCCCTCAAATTTGCATGTGGTTGCTCGTGATCAGATTGAAGTTATGCATAGGAATGATATCACATTTCTTGAGGCTACACAAATATCTATTTTCCCCTTCACTTTTGCCCACTAATTTTAGCTTTCCTAGGTGGATCCTGGCTACGAGTGTTTACTAGTGTTCTAATGATGACTTGCTATTTCCTTCTCTCCTTTTACATTATTAATTGAAATTCTTCTGCAAGGAGGAGTTGTCCTTTCTGCACCATTTACTTATGTATTTAATAACTTACTTATGCAGGCATGGACTTCCGAGTATTTATCTTATTTCGTTTCATAAACCAATATTTTATTTTGTGGCTGAAACAGTTTCAGCTTTGGTCATTGAGAGCTTTCACATTGGCTACTGTGTCCTTTCGACATGCCTCCATCCCGAGGACATCTTTGCTTTTTGGTACTGTAAGATCCTGCAGGCCCATCTTGTATTATCCCACCCCAGTTCTGGAATCAATCACTTCTCCAAGGGCCTAGGTAGACGTTTTAAACCACAGTAGATAGTTTTGAAGCCTCACCCAGGGAAAGCACAGAGTCAGAAAAGAAAGCTTGATGGACCATGGAGAAGCCCAAGATTCAAAGGTTGAGTAGAGAGGGGGCTGGAATCCGAAGAAGGAGGCAAAGAAGGAACCGTCAGAGAAGTAAGGGGAACTCAGACCATGGAGTCAAAGAAGCAAGAAAGCACATCTCAGCTTAACTGTAGGGTCCTGCATAAGGCATCCTATCTGTTCTCTGCCACTTCACTCCTTCCAGCCAGATATCCTTACTGCCCCGAGCTAACCAGATCCCTAACTCTGACCGAACTGCAGGAAGCACAGCCACAACTAACAAATTCAGCCCTCGGCACTCTAGGCCTTCATGCCTGTAACTGAAATGTTTATCCCTTTCTTTCTCAGGCCCAAGTCCCACTCGTCTTCCCAAAGTCTGGGCAAGTGGCACCTTTTCCTGGAAACTTTTCCCAAACTTTCAGCCTATATTTATCGTTTGCTTTTTATAAATACTCTGTGTCTTACCTCCTCAGTTAACTTAGTGTTTGGGTGACGTTCTTTTAAAAAATGTTTCTCTTTGTTTCATATTATTTCTTTCCCAACAATACTGTAGATCCTTTAGGTCAGAGGCCACATCTCATGCTCTCTGGTATGCTCAGTAGTTAGTAACATTTAAATACTTAATAGACATGTAATAAATATATGTCAGTTTAACATTCATATCAACAAATCAACCACTATAGTGAGTCTTCAAAGAAATAGTTGGGCACTGGGAAGATTCCAGGAGCTATCTTATCTATTCAGGAATGTTAAAAACTACTCCTTAAGATACAAAGTTAGAATAGTTATGCAAATTGCTTATAGCTTTGATGGTATTCCAAGAAAATGTAACCCTGAGCCACGGCAATTCCTATTTCTCACCAGGAAATAATTCATCAGGATATTTATGGCTTAACTATTAATAAAGTAAGTCACTATAATATTTTACACAATCCTTTCTTGATTCCTTTTAAAACAACTATCTGATTTGCTTCCATTTTTAAAAATCAACCGCCTGTTACAGAATGTAACATATAAAAGCTATTCGATTTTCAAAGGACAAGTGGGAGAATATTAATGCAATTCACTGATTTTAATGGTTAAATATCATTGTTTTTCTTGTTAAAAACAATATATACACATTGAAAAAAAATCAATATCAACAAAAAGAAAATGAGCCCATAATCCCAGCACCCAGAAACAGAGATCATTAATATTTTTTCCAGGTTTTTCGAGATAAAATTGACCTATTAACATTTTATTGTATAACATACCGTGTGTGTATATATAGGGGTTGTGTGTATATGATCATTTCATACAAATTGCCTTCTACCTTACTTTTTTCACCTAATGTTTCATATTGCTCCCATCGTTAAATATTTTCTACATTATATCTTGGTAATGGTGAATATAGGTTGGATGTATTATAATTCATTAAAGTAGTCTGTTTGGACACTAGGGTGTTTCCAATTGTCCCCCAAATATATACCATGTCATGATGAACATTATTATGCTTAATTGTGAACATACCCATATTTCCTTAGAATAAACTTGGAAAAGTGAATGTCCCTGTATGAATGAACAGTTTAACATTTTTGTTTTCTAAATGGCTTCCGCCCAAAGTTGTGCCAACTGACCATCTCAATCAGTGACAATTAAAGCAACTTTCAGGCAATCTACCACTTCAAATTTTTAAGGAAACCATGCTCACCTTTAGAGAATCTCTAAGAAGATGATGAAATAAAGTTGTAATTCTTTTTTTTATTAGGGGAGGACATTTTTCCTGAAACTTGGATTAATTTTTTAATATTTTGATTTCTGATATAAAAAATGCAAAACAACACACATCATTTAGGGTGAGCTGCAAAGAAAGTACAGGTCATCTGAAATAAAGAAGTCCAAGGGGGCATGGCTGCAACTAAGAACAAGAGTGAAATTTATTAATTAGGCTCCTATTTATAAATCTCTTGCCATGAACAATTATTTTTTTAAGTACACTTTCTTGCTTTCTTGGGTATTATTAGTCTTATTTGCATGAGAGATACATATTGTGCACTTTTATTTCAGATTTGCCAATTTTTCTCATACATAAGAATCTGGTTCAGCCAACACTTGCATGTGCACAAACAATTGAGGGATAGCTGTCATATTTAAAATAAAAAATTTCACAGTACACATGTGATCAGTAAGTTATTTATTTATACTTCTTTATACACTCACCACTGCCCAAAGAATTTGAGACAAGTATATGTTCTGGAATGACAAAAATAACAAATAAAATGACATTAAAGTAAAAAACAGACCAATAGGGCCAAGAAAAAGGAAAACACAAATCCATCAACATGAAAACTGGGCTTGAACTTTAAATTCGGTTCCATGAATTGTTCTTCTGTTTTTTGTTTTTCTTGTTTTTTTTTTTTAATTGTTCTTCTGTTTGAGACATAAGTCTTTGTTGCTAATTCACATGTCAGATTTATTTCATTTGAAACATTAAAGTAGTAATTCTCTATTTTCCGATTATTAATATTTATTTCAAGAGAAAAATGAATACAAGTACTGAAAATAGTTGGCACATACACGTCCCCATATCCACAGATAAAAATTGAAGAGTGATATAGGCTATGATTACTTTCAAACAACTGAAAAGTTTTAAAAAAATCAGTCCACTTTCTCTTTCAAAGATCTATCTGTAAGGCAGGGGGTAAAACCAACCTACATTTTCCTTCTACTCACCTAACACCAACCATGGCTCACTAAACCTCTACAAGGTTGCCTTAAATTGAACAGTCCTTTAAACTAATACTGTATTCCTGAAGTATTCTTAAACTAATACTGTATTCTTAAAGTATAAACAAGATGAAGTTGGCATGTAGGAGAAAAGAAACGCTCTATTGATCCCTGAAGAGACATTAAGAAAGCCAAAGATCGCATAAGCAGTCTGTTTGGCAGTGGCAATAGTGCAAGGGAAAGCTATTACTAAATAGGACTGCGCCCACTGGGATGTAGGAATCTGCACACTAGATCTCATTTTGCTATTTGCAATATTATTTATATTTTCTGCAAATTGGATAATATGTATCTGTAAGATAAGCCACATTGCTTCTTTAATAAAGAAATAGTGGGTAAACGAACTAATAAGTGATTAGCAAAGCAAGATCTGCTTTGGTCAAGTTCATCACAACATTTATAAATCCCGTAGAAGATCGCCAGAGGGTCTACAAGACCACCGAGCAAGTCTTCCAGAAAAACATCTTAGTTTCCATGCTGAGAGAGACTCTGAAGTGCATGTTATACCTTGGAAACTCCTGATGATGTGGGGGTAAAAACATGCATATGTGCATAAATAACATTTTACCCCCCTAGTAATGGTGTTTTGAATGGCATGAGTTGTCTCTTCAATACAGGCAAATTACCCGTTTTTCTAGCTTAAAATTTTGCAAGAACTTTTTTGTAGATTTAGAGTATGCATTGAAAAAATGATATATTCTTTTCCAGGAACTATAATCATTAGAAACTTCTGGAGGAGGGAAGAGATTCGTGTGAATTGGCACTGTACAACTCAGGAATTCCAAAAGCTGTGTTTCCTCTTTAATTGAATTTTTCTTATGTAGTGAAAGGGAATGACTACATAAATGACTTTTAGTTGGGGCTTCAAATTAAACTTCAAAAGCAGCTTTACATGTCCAGTAACCTCCTGAATAGTCCTTCTTTACCCCATCTCAGTATGTGCAATAATGTCATATTTTGATCAATATGTTTCTTCTTTGTTTTAACTGGTTTATTTTATTTTTGGTCTTACAGAGGTACTGTGCATTTCCTATGTGTCTTTAAGCATCTGGCCAGTAAGCACTTTTCTTACGCCTCCTGTGCCAAGGGAAAAGGAAATTCCTCAGAAAGGGCCTTTGACTCTTGTTACTCAGAGATCAGCAGCATGGCATCATCTGGGAACTTACTAGAAAATCAGACTAATTTGGAGTCCCCACCCCAAACCTACTGAAAAGGAATCTGCATTTTAACAAGATCTCTAAATGAAGCAAATGCAAATTAAAGTTTGAGAAGCATTGCCTTAGAGCACATTCACTCTTTCCTTTACGGGATTTTTCTTCCTGGCTATCTTTCCACTTAGAAAGAAACATAGCCGTGTGAACAGTGGCCCATTTTTAGATCCACATAAAATAAAGGTAATATTTATATTAACCTATTTATAAAGGTAATTTATATTAACCTATTTTCTATGTATTTGACCTCTTTTGTTGTCTGAAGACACCACTTTCAGGGTAGGGGGATTTGTTTTATTACAGCAAGATTATAAAGAAGGGGAAAGAAAGAGTTAATGCTCAGCCTACAACATTCAAAAATTTTTTTTTTATTTTGCAAATATAAAACACTTGAAAGTCAAGCTTTATTAAGAAAAAAAGATTTTCTACCGTCCCTATCTTTCACCCCTTTTGCATATCACAAAGCAGGTGGATGCAGGTCATAAGTTTTTTTCCATAGAATAGAAAAGATATCTATTTCCACCTATTACCTAGGTCATGAATTTTTCCCTTCATTAGTTTTACTTGGAAATAATTGTGTATTTACAGAAGAGTATAGTATAGGGTTCTCATATATCCTACACCCAGCTTCATATAATGTTAATGTTTTCTGGACAATGATACAATAATTGGAATTAAGAAATTAACATTGGTACAATACTCAGACTTTATTTGGATCTCCCCAGTTTTTCTACCAATTTTCTTTCTTTTCCAGGGTCTAGTCTAGGATACCACATTGAACCTGGTACATTAGTCTCCTTTGCTAAGCTATGATTGTTTCTTTCCTTGTCTTTCATGATCTTACAGTTTTGAAGAGGATTAGGGAGAAGTTTCGTACAAGGTCCCTCAATGAGATCTCATATTTTCTCATGATTAGACTAAATTTATAGGTCTTTTGAGGAAGAACGTCAGATAATGTTAGGCCATGAATATTTACCCTTACTGTATAAGGATAAGCTGTGGAGGAAATAAAAAGCCAGAAGATTGCTCCTTCTGGTCTGAAGAGACAGTAGGGAAAGATGGGAGACAGAAGTAAGGCAAGTAGATAAGATGATATCAGGGTTCTAGTAATCAATATCTTTCCACATACACCTTTTAGGGGTGAATCTTCAGGGGAAGAGCAATTTTGTAACATCTAGGTAAGTAAAGGGTGACTGGAGGCCATTGAGTTAGAGGCTCACTCCCAATTTTGGTTCTAAGCAACAGTATGTTGGTAGATCTTTAACAACCGACCTTGGGGATGCAGAGATGAGGGAGAATGGAGCCCTGATTTGTAATGTTTGCTCATTTCCCTGGTGTAAATACTTCTACCATGGCTGATTTGAAGCCATCAAGATGATATCACTGAACAGAGCTTAGGAAAGCTGTGTAGTAGTAAATTATTATATGGTATTTCTACCACACACATTTGCTAAACATAGGTTAATAGTCCAATGTAGTAAAATAAATAGGAGTTGATGCTATTGAGTATTGAGTATTGATTACCTTTGCCTTCAATATAACTTGTTTAAATGTATGTTCTTATCAGTTAATTTTTAATAATGGCCATGTTGAACAACTGGAGTCCAAAATTCCTGAAAAACTAACAATTGGCAAGATTATGAGCTCCAGCCTGGTGTGGGGCTCTGTGCTCAGCACAGAGTCGGTTTGAGATTCTCTCTCCTCTCCCTCTCCCTCTGCCCCTCCTCCTGCTCTCTCTCTCTCAAATAAATAAAATGTTTTTTTAAAAAAAAAAAAAAAAAAAAAACGAAGGCATTCCTGCCTCCTAATGGCCTTTATGTGGGAAACAGGAGTCTCTGCATCTTCTTACTTTCCAGGAGATAACTGGTAGACTAGCAGCTATCTAGGAACAGGGAAAGAGGCCATGGGAATGGAACTTAGCTACTACAGGAAATGTTCAGGGCTATGGCAGCACACATCATTCCTAAAGATCAGATGGGACCTCCTTGCATTTCAGTCATCCCCATTCCAGAGAAAAAAAATTAATCCGAGGAGCATTGAGTATCTAGAGGATGGTGTATGGTACAAAGGTGCCACAAGGATAAAATAATACACCCTAGCCGCCCCCACCCTGTATACCCAAATACTATCTTGGCAAAGAGAAGAAAGAGGGGGGTAAAGAACCTGAGAAAGACTGGGTCATCTAAACAGCGTTATTCAAAATGTGGTCCGTGGGCCCGTGCCAGTCCACAAACTATCACTGGTCTGAATTGAGATAAATACAAGTAAGAGTTGGTATTTAGAAACTTTTATCACAACATTGCCAGGATATCACAACATGTGACCAGAGGATTTGTCTTGTTGAACAAGATACAGCCCAGTTCAGATGTGTTGAACTGGCAGTGCAAGTTGCCCGTAACACAAGCCGCATACTGGTCATACACATGAGGACCATGTATTTGATCCAAGCTACAACAGAAGGATCAACCAATTTGAGAAGTATTAATTGAAGATTTTTGAAATCATCACCTTTGGACGGTAATAAAATGCTGAATAGCTTGAATCAGAGGTTGTAAAGTGTATTCCCTGGACCAATAATATCAGCATCAACTGGGAACTCCTTAGAAATGCAAATTCTAAGTTTCTACCAGATGTACCGAGTCAGAAACCCTGGGGGTGGGCCCAGCAATCTGTGTTTTAACATGCCCTCTAGGTGATTCTGCTGCATGTTTGAGTTTAAGAACCACTGGTTAGAATGTTTAAAGTCAAAGAATTATGCTCAAGCTGGAGGAAAATGAAACACTATTAATTAAGTGCAAATTATTCCTGCTAGAATGCAGAGCTGGAGCCCATGAAGATCAGACCAGGTAGAGAAAAAGAAAGAAAACCGAACTTGCTTTGCATATCTGAGTGATACGCAAGTGAGTGAGGCCAAGATGCTAAAGCTGAGTACTTTTAATGGGTGATCCTTTTTTATCTTTCTCTGAAAGCTTACCCACAGTGCTATGACTCCACATTTTCAAGCATAATTCATTTCCCAGCCTACATTGTCGTCGTTGTTGTTGTTTACCAAAACAGGGTCGCGGTATAGGAACAGAAGAATATTTCTCTAGCTTTCCTCTCCACATAATTGCTGGATTTCTGGCTTTCCTACATTCCTACAACTGCTACTAGTAATAGCTCAGGAGGCCCTTCTTGGCTATTTTGTGTCATCTGTCCTTTTCCCTCGCTGCTTTCAATTCGTGGTACCCCTAGGACAGAATTTTCTCAGTGCTTCTGCTCCTTCTCAGGTGGGGTTGACGCAGTTTCAGCTTAGGATCTGGTCAACTTGGGCATTAGCTAGATCTCTGGCAAGAAATTCTCTCTGCTCCCCAGCAGTGCTACCACTGCTGCATTTTCTCACTGCGGGATGCCACCCAGGCTCACAGGACCTTGTAAGGCAGTCTTTCTCAACCTGTGTGCTTGCAAATCACCTGGGCCTCTTGCTGTCAAGCAGGTCTGATCCGGTAGGTTTAGGGTGGGCCTGAGGAGCTGCATTTCTAACAAGCTCCCAGGTGATACTGATGTTGCCAGTCCGTAGACAATGTTTTGAGAAATAAGGTTTAGAGCAGTGATTTTTCTGCTTTCACAAGGATTTCTCCCCAGGTCTTCAACACAGCTGAGGGAGTATAGTTGTAGGGTGACCGACTGCCCTGGTTTGATGGGGATTGTCCTGAACATCCTGAGTCCTGAGCAAACCCAGGTGATTGGTCATCCCAGTGGTCATAAACCACTTGGGAACAGCCCTTATCCTTCTCCTCCCTACTCTCTCCCCACCGGACACTTGTATCTTGGGCTTCTAGACTCTTTCTAGAGAAAGCTGCTTTCCCTTGAGGCTCTTCATTTCTCCTCCACATAATGCCCTCCCCTTTGACAGACCTGTCTCCACCAACCCTAAATACAGAGCTGCATTTTCAGCCGGCGTAGCTAGTTAGGCCAGGCATTAGGAAGAGTTGCCCATTTATCTTGGTATGGAAGGTTCCATTTCATGCATTCCCACAGCTGGTCAGGACTAAGAGGCCTCTCTAAGATCAATTAGGACCATATTTGACAGTTAACTCATGTGTTTTCACAGAAACTTTCTCATCCTGCCTGGTCTCTGTACACCAAGCAGGTTTCTCTGGCGCCTGGGAGCAATGCCTGCTCTGTTTCACCTTTTAGCTGATAATGTAGATATTATCTGGAAGCAGGAAAAATCAAAATCTTTCACTCTGGGGCTTGGCAAATACAATGTGTTTTCTAGTATTTCCAATGGTGCTTTTTTACACTGAAGCTATAAATTCTTTTAGGCAAAGCTTCATGCCTCATCATCCTAGAAATACAGCTCTGATTATATCCATCCCCAGCTAAAAACCTTCATTAGCACTGAATTTACAGCAGAAAAATTTCCAAACTCCGCATGTTAGTACAAAGCAATGGTTCTCAAAAATTTACCTTGCACCAGAATGAACCAACCATTGGGTACCACTTGACCTTGACCAAAACCAAGAGGTATTGACAAAACAGATTGCTGGCCCTGCCCCTGAGTTTCAGATTCCGTGGGCCTTGGTTGGGACCCAGGAACTTGCTTTTCTAATGACTTTTTAGGTGATACTGTTGCTGCTGGTCCACTGCATTCCACGCATCCACCCAGCTAGGGGTTACACTCCTAACACCCAGCTCTACCACATATTTTCAAAGACAACCCTTTATTCTTGTTCATATTATATGTTTTCCCACTCTGTGCTTTTGTTTTGTTTCATTCATTTATTTACTCACTTACCCTCTTAGTCTGCTCAGGCTACTGTAACAAAACACCACACCTAGATGGCTTAAACAAGACATTTATTGTTCACAGTTCTGATGGCTGGGAAGTCCAAGATCAAGGTACCAGTAGATTCAGTTCTTGGTGAGGGCCCTCTTCTTGGCTTGCAGATGGCTGCATTCTCACTGTATGTATCATCACATGGTGGAGAGAGAAAATGCTGGTGTCTCCTCGTCTTCTTGTAAGAGCACTAATTCTATCATGGGGCTCCCTCCTCATGACCTCATATAAACAGAATTACCTCCCAAAGGCCCCACTTCCTAATACTACCACATTAGGGGGTGGGATTTCAACATATGAATTTTGGAGGGGAAGCAAATGTTCAGTCCATAATAATCATGGATTCATTCACTCAGTCAATGGTTCACTGTTTTATCAAAACATTCCCCCTCTTTATTGACATATAATTGGCAAATAAAAATTGTAAATATTTAAGGTTTATAGTGTGATTTTTTTGATACACTTCATCAAACAGTTTTTTAAAGACCAATGTAACTGATCCTGTCAAATCCTCTCATGAAGCTTATGGTACAAAGTAAGAGAGAAAAAATTTACCATTTTTCATTCACACAGTGCTTCAGGGTTTCCAAAGAGAACGCACATGCAAGCTCCCCTTTGATCTTCTCCAGACCCCTGAAAGACCAATGGAACAGAGGTTATTTTACACATTTCATAGATAAAGAAATTGATGTCCAGGAAGTAGTTCAACCAAGGTATTGCCAACCCACGTTTTTCCAGTCCCATGTTAGTATTTTTTTCCACCCAATCACACTACTTCAGTCTTGGTTCACTGTATCCCCTCTCTCCCCGCAGCGCAAATTGTATTTCTTCTTTAAAGCCTAATCTGTCACTACCTCCTCTATGAAGCTGTCTGTGATAACTCTAGTTAAAATAATTTCTCCTTCCAATAAATAAAGATAACACTTTGTCTCTCTACTGGCATTTTTAAAAAATATAGAACTTCTCTTTCTAGATCCCAGTCTCCATGAGAATAGGATCAATACCTCACTCTCCTTTATGTCTCCCATAGCACTCAGCTCTTAGCTTACAGTAGATGCCCATTGAAACTCTAAGAAATGAAAAAAGAATAAAGGTTGGAGATGAAAATTCCACCTACTTTCTGAGTCAATGGTTATATTCATTAGATAATCAATGAAGAGGGATCCCTGGGTGGCGCAGCGGTTTGGCGCCTGCCTTTGGCCCAGGGCGCGATCCTGGAGACCCGGGATCGAATCCCACATCAGGCTCCCGGTGCATGGAGCCTGCTTCTCCCTCTGCCTATGTCTCTGCCTCTCTCTCTCTCTCTCTCTCTCTCTCTGTGACTATCATAAATAAATAAAAATTAAAAAAAAAAAAAGATAATCAATGAAGAATAATATATTTGAAGACAAAAGTAGAGTTCTGTGTTATCTCTATTCTCTATCTCCCTAAATAGGGGTAGGGAGTGAAGTGATTGCAGGGTGTCAGGTGTTTTGTGTTATGACATTTTGCCTTCATAACCTACCAGATAAATACTATTGCTCCTGTTTTCAACTGGAGATACTGAAGCCCCCAACTGTTTAACAATTCCCCCAAATTCAGACACCGGTGGCATGTTAGAGAGGGGACCATACCCAATTCTATTTAACCTCATGTGGCAATTATGAACACATGAAATCACCTCCAGTTTTACTATAACAATAATAAATTGTCCAGCACTTTTCTACATAAGAAATGAATTCATTGTAGTAATAATCTTGAGGTCATCTTTTAGTAACATAATCTCTCACCTTATTATTGCCTTGTCATTGATTCACCATTTGTTGAATCTTTTGATCCATTGCAAAAGGGGAAAGGAATTTCACTAATACCATGTGACCAGTCATCACTAATTGTGAAATGCTGGCCTGTCACTTAGACAGTGAATCTCTCTTAACAAGTGGTATTGTGTATAACAGAACATGCCTATTAGGGAAGAGAGCAGGAAAGGTTTGTGGTAAATCCTGGAAGAAAGTGGGGATGGGGTAGATAAATCCAGAGATAGATCCAGTTCCATGAATAACCCCAAAAGGAACAATGACTTTAGCAACATAAAGCTAAGATATTAAAGCAATTTGTTAGACATTTACCATATCATAGAGCTGAGAATTCTTAGAGTTTAACCAAAGGACATTGCTAATGAACATCACAGGGCCTTGGCATAGGCAGGTAGGAGACAGACAGCATTCAGGAAATAGATAACTCACCTAGGAGGGCTTATCCCGGGATTCTGCAGCCAAAGTCTTACAAGAGCAGAGACCTACAACATCCTGAAAAACAGATAGACACATCAAAGGTGATAATTCTCACAAATGTATGAAATACCAATTTGCATCCTTTCCTCTTATAGGTACTGCAATATTCTACCTGGCAAGCACCTGTTAATTTTTAATTGGCGAGAGTTATTGCAAGATCTTATCATTTCATTAGCCATTAAGACAACTAACAGTAAATCTTGGCATCTAATAGACTTTTTTTAAAAAAACAATTTCAATGAAACTGTTTCAAGGAATGAAGAAATTCTATAAAAATCTTCCAAACTTTTTGGATCTGTCAGGTGGAAAAAAGTTTCAAAGTACATTTTCAGGCCCCCGGAGTGTTCAATTCAGAAAAATCAAGATACAACAAATGTCCCATTTCATAAACAACTTTCTATTATTATTCAGACTGTCAGATCAGGGAGCCAGTAAAAAGTCATTCATCCAGAAAAGGGTAAAAATTGGGGAAATAGATAAATATTTTCTCTAAATCACTGACGATTATGTTAATATAATATTGGCTTTGAGGGGCAGTTTCAATCACTCTGGTCCTCAGAGATAAGACACAAGCAGGGAAGCTGAACTTTTCTAAAATAAAAAACATCAGACATTTGATTATCACTGTTTCTTGGAAAGGGTTCAGAAGTGCTTCCTCAGCCAATGGACTTGGTTCCTAGACATCTCTGCATTGGGGAATTCAAAGTAAGGACAAGGATCTATATATAGAAACAAAACCTGTTGCTAATGTGCGTGCATATCAAAGGACTGGCAGGAGGGAATTGTCATTCTGTCTGGTCTAAAACGAGGTTTCTTTGTAAAATAACAGTAACCATACTAGATCATGCTTACATATTTAACTTTCAAACACAGTTCTAAATACATTTTAAGCATATTTAATCTTCACAATCACACTATGAGATAATTACTATCATTATCCTCATTTTACAGGATAAGCTTGGAAACTTAGAAACAAAAGTTCAACAACCTGCCCAAGGTCACACACCTAGTAAGTAGTGACACGGGCAGTCTGGCCCCAGAGCCTGGGCTCTTACCCAATATACTCTACTGCTTTTTTATATATATACAGTGGTATTTTATATATGAAGCAAAATTATATATATGTGTGTGTGTGTGTGTGTATATATAAATCACACATTAAAATTTTGAGAAAATGAAATATGGAAGAAGAGAAAAGGAAGATGTGCTACTAATTTGAAGCAAAATTTTATATATATATGCATATATATCACACATTAAAATTTTGGGAAAATGAAATATGGAAGAAGAGAAAAGGAAGATGTGCTACTAATTTCACATAATTATCATTAGCTTTGGGGATATTTGCTTTCAATCATATTTATATGCATTTTTTTATCTGTTGTAATTCTAGGATTTTGATTCTTTTCATATTATATCAGAAATATTTCCTATGCTATTAAAAGTGTTCATGATTAATATTACATAGACTAGATATATTACTCATTGGCAAGTCTCCAGTTGTTAGCTATTTAGGCTGCTTCCAACAGCCCAGGGCAAATTCAAGTGCAGGCTGTGGAGCCAGAGAGCCTGGTTCAAATGTTTGTTTCTCTACTCACTAGCTATGTAATCTTGAGCAAGCTACTTGACATCTCAATGTTTCAGTTTTCTTATCTGTAAAATGAGGATATTAGTTGGTAACTACCTCTACCTACTTGGGTTTTTGTGAGAATTAATTACAGTAATTGAAGTAATGCACTTAAACATTGTCTGCACAGGTATTAATATCATAAATAAGTCTGTAGTGAACATCTTTATACATAAAATAATTAGATTTAAAAAATGATTTCCTAGACATAAGATTACTGAGTCAAAAGATATGAATCTTTTTTTGTTCTAATATTTAATTTACACTGCCAAAGCAGTTCCACAAAGTGTTATATAGATTTATATGCCACCAGTTATGTAAGAAGAAACCATTTTCCAGCATATTTTGCTGACTGGGTATTAACATTAAACCTTCTATTGCTTTGCCTTCCAGTTCATCAATCTGTTCTTCAGCTGTTGCTGTTTCTAATCTGCTCTTAAACCCATCCATTGAATTTTAAATTTGTCAGTTCATTTCTCAATTCCAGAATTTCCATTTGATTTTTATCCATAATTACCAATAATATGCTGGAATTCCCTGGCTTCTTGCCTAATTTTGTTAATTTATTAGTCACAGATATTTTAAAGTCTATTATCTGGTCTGTAGGTATGGCTAGTGATTTTATTGCCAGACATTATGTATGAAACACTGTAGAGATAATTTGAGCATCTGGGGGATCATGTCTTTGTCAAGTGGTATTTTACCTTAGCTTCTAACAGTTAGGGAAGTGAGATCTCTTACGGATTCTCTGCACTCTGGGTTCTCCACTTCTCAAGCCCTCTCTGTCTTGAGTCTCTGGGATGCTTTTAAACAAATATTTGCCAGATTTTATGCAGGTTTTCCACTTTCTCTCAGAGGATAAGTTGATCTAAATGAAAATAATCCATAACAGCTGGGAATGTAAATCCTTGACATTAATTTTAAAATAATTGATTAAACCTAAATACAGCTTATTTTTGTTTGAGTGTGTATTCAATTGATTATTACTAAGGCTGAATGTTTTTGTTTGCAAATGTGTTATATTTCATCTTTTGTGAAATGTGATTTTAGTCTTATCTCATATGTTGACTAAATACGATTCTATTCTTATCTCATGTATTAGTTCTTAGCTGTGGAGTTTGTATGAGATACTGTTAATAATATGATTACTATGTTCAAATAATTGTTATGTTCAAATAATTGTATCTAGCCTACTGTTTGTTTTATTCCTGTCTTAATATAACCAAATCTATTTTATCTTTACTTTGCAATTTGTTACAGCATCCTAAGCCTATAAAACAAATTCCTTTAGGCTTTCTATAGTTTGAGTTTTGCTACTTTATTGTACGTGTACCATGAGTATAAATTGATTTTTTTCAGTTAATCAGTCCATATATTATAAAATATTTTCCCTTCCCATTGAGTTGTGTTCTGACATTATCATATATTTCATTATTATATAAGATATAATTTATTTTGACCACATATTTTGCCTTTTTAATGCCAGTATCACATGGTTTTAATTATAACTTTATAATATATTTTAATATTTGATAAGATTAGTCTGTCTTCATTACTTTTCTTTCTCAGAACTGATTTCTACTATTCTTGCCTACTTTCTTTTTCCAGATTTATGTCAAAATCACATTCCTCTCACCATTACCTCAATATGTGAAAAACAAAAGACACATTATTACTAGAATTCCCATTAAGTCTATACTTTGGAAAGAATTAACAATTTTAAAGTGTTATTTTTAAGCCAGAAACCAATATTTTGATTAATTTAATATTTTTATAGCTCTCAAAAAGTTTTATTTACATAGGTAACATATTTCTGTTTACGGTCAGAGTTTTATATATTTTGTTGCTTTGTAAAATAAATCTCTCTTAGAGGTTTACATTTAAGCTAATGGTTGCTAATATTTATAAATATTACTGATTTATGTTAATAGTCATATGTCTGTAATATTTTACTAATTTATTAAGTCTATTCTTATTTTTGTTCACATCTTTGGGTTTTCAAGCTATAAAAATATTTTTCCAGTCACAATAATAGTGTCTATTTTTTTCATTCTTTATAGGTCTTTTTTCTTTATTATTTTTTTAAAGATTTTATTTATTTATTTGAGAGAGAGAGAGAGAGAGAGAGAGAGAGAGAAAGAGAGAGAGAGCAAGGATACGAGTGGGGTGAGAAGGAGTAGAGGGAGAGGGAGAAGCAGATTCCCTGCTGAGAAGGGAATCCCTCTCAGGGCTCCATCCTAGGACACCAGGACTATGACCTGAGCTGAAGGCAGATACTTAACTGACTGGGCCACCTGGGTGTCCTGAGGTCCTCTTTCTTTAGTATGTTTTATTATGCTGATAAGGGCTTTAAAAATAATGTTTAATAACATTATTATGACAGAACCATTATACCAACTCTACCCCACCCCTGTTTTTAAACATATATATTTCTAGTATTTTTACATTATTTTAATATTGACTATTAGTTAAAAATATTGTTATTATGCTAAAAAATAGTTTATTTTTTCTTTTTATCATTTTATCAGGAATAAGTATTAAATTTTATCCAATGCTTTACAAAACAATCTATGAAAATAACCATTTATTTCCTATTTAAGAATATGAAATGTTCATTAGTTTAGTTTCTAACTTTGTTAAGTTTTGCACTGTTTGGGAATACATTATTTTCATTTTTTTGCTACAATGAGCTCTACTGCATTTTTAAAAAAGCATGTTAAATTATTTTAGATTTATGCTTATTTAATGCATTATTTTTCAGTACCATTATTCCTTTATATTACATTAATAATAGTTATAAAATAGCCCTTTTTGCCTTATTTACTTTTTTTGAAAAAAATTCTGTTCGTGACCATGTTAGGCTGCAAAATCTTTGCCCTTTAAAAAAGTATTTCCATGTCATTTTTCTTTAAGTATGACTCTTAAGCACCACCAAATCATAATACTTTCATTTTAATTTAATGTGAAGATCTTTCCATTTGAATAGAAAAATTTAAGACATTTATACTTGTCATAATTTCTTAAGCTTGACTGAACTTATTTCATACTTTCTTCTTTTCAATAATTCCTTATTGTTTCCTTTCCATTTTGTCTTTTGAACTGTTTTGTTTATTTTATCTCCTACAATTATTTATAAAATAGATATTCTTCTTCCCATTCAACTAGTATCTATATTAAATTATTCACAACTATCCTCAAATGCATTTTTATCCAATGATTTAAAAATAAAGCAACAGCGGTGCCTGGGTGGCTCAGTCAGTTAGGCATCAGACTCTTGATTTCAGCTCAAGTCATGATCTCATGGGTTATAAAACTGAGCCCCATGTTGCGCTTTCCTGGTCACTGAGGATTCTGCTTGAGATTCTATCCCTCTGCTCACCTTCTCCTTCCCTACCCCTAGTTCATGCATGTACTCTCTCTCTCTCTCAAATAAATAAATAAATCTTTAAAAAAAATAAATAAAAATAAAGCAACAGCCTCTAATGCTTTTGTTTTCTCCATCTCCTCTTCCTCACTGTGGTTATTAGTTACAGACTATTCTTTTAAAAATTTAAAAACCTCCTTTTAGGATTATTTTATTAGAAACATTGCCCCCTTAGTAAAGAAAAACATCTAGTCACTAACATCAATTCTTAATTCACTTCAATTTTACCTATATTTTATTCATTTATTACTTCGTCTTGACCCTCAATTCTTAGTCAGTGCCAAGCTTTTTTCTTGGAATTTCCGTTCTTGATTTTTTATATATCTGAACGCTTAGTGATCTAGACAAAGCTCTTTGCAATTTTTGCAAAGTACTCTTAGTTGTTATGCCTTCCAACACCTTCCCAGTTTAAATATATTCTTCCATTGCTTTTATATATGAGCCAATAATTGGTTATGCATAATACTTAAAGAATCAAGCTTGTTTTGCTTAAAATTATGTAAAAGTTTACCTACAGACTAGTTATGAAGTTTTTCTTCTGTATCTCTAATTTCTGCAAAACAGAAATTTCATCTACTGAAATTTTCATTTAGTCATAATCTATTCTTATTTTTACCTGTTCTTGTTTAATTAA